>NC_047557.1:39061007-39361007 GCF_012275295.1 Melopsittacus undulatus | reverse complement strand
TCTATGGTACTAGTGACCTTCAGCTGCCTTGGACAGCAGCATGTAGTATTACCTTAGTGGAACTGCAAAAAGAAATCTAAAGGTCAGAAAGAGCTTTCAGAATTAAAAATTAAATACTAATTTTAAGCCTGGATTTGTCCTTTTCTTCTATGAGAATTTTAATGTTTTGTGTCAGTTAAACAAACTGCTAAACTTAAGGCATCATGCACTGTGCAGCAACACAGACACCAATTTCTTAATGATAGGATTTAAAAAAAAATAGACTGCATTACTGAGAGTACCAAAGATGCTATTTTTGTCCCAATAAGTTAATATAGATAAAATTAACAGCTTACACTCAAGCTACAGTGAACATAGCAACTACTAACTTGACATCCTCTGGATGTAGGCATGTAATTCTGCAGAAGTCCAAAACCCTAATTTTAGTTTCATTTTTCTTGTAAGGAACATCTGATAATATAAAATGCCATGCTGATGTCCAAATCATTCCGGAACAGTTCTATGTTTTCACATTTCTTTAAACAGAGGTAATTACTCTGTGACTACACATTATTTCATCAAGAAGAAAAACAAAGAACAACACCAAATAAAACACTTTCAAAAAGCTTCAGCTGGTAGAATGTGATTTCTTGGGCCCTCCAGAGTAACATGCTAGTAGTGCTTGCATCAGACTGACAGATCCCTGCATATGATTCTGCAAATATTTCATTGCAGAAACATCTCAGGTCTCTGCAATTCAAGCAGGTGGACGAAATAAAAAAAAAAAAACAAACAAAAAACCGCGGCAACCACTCAATTGATCTGCAGAGCACAGACCAAGAACATGCAGATGAAGGAATTTTCTCTGCACTCATGCTCTGAAATACAGCTGAAGACCAGAGACATATTGAAAGCACCTATCTGAACACTATAGCCTAAGTCTCATTTTCAAGAGCAATTTAGGAAGCTCAAATACTGTGTGACTTTAAGAGAGTAACAGCCTTCCAAACACACTTGTAGCATCCTGTTCTGTAATATTAAAATACTATTTGCTCCAAAGCATTTAATTACCTTTCTACTGTCCTCTTTGGGGACCCTCCCACACCTTGTGCTACCTGGTCACCTGGTACTAATCACATTGCCAGATATGTCTGTAACACCAGAAATATTTAGTTTCTAGGAGACCACTGAAGCACCCAGAGACAGAGGTGGCTCCCTCTTCAATCCCCTAGTCAGGTGTAAAGATGAAGGTAGGGGCAGATGCATAACTGGAAATTAACACATGGTTGCACCAACAGCATCAGCAGAAGGGTTTTAATTTTCTCATCTGAGACAGCCTGTTTGGCAAGTGAAGAATGGCCCAACACTGCAGAAGTGGAGGAGTTCAGAATAGTAGCTCAGCAACAGCAAAAAGGCATCAAGGTAGTTTTTGAGGAAACTAATGGGAAAAGCCCTTACAGATTAAGACAACAGTAACTTTGTCTTAGATCTGGACTCCAGGAAGCAGTTAGAAATTGCAACAGCATTATGACAAAGAATATCAAAACCCTGCTTCCTAAACACCAGCGGTGTTCACACAAATACCAAAAACACCAAACCACACAAGTTCTGTAGTATGTCTTACCCAGCACCATTAAACTCTGTGGGACAACTAAAACCAACTGGAATAGTAACATAGATGGTAACAGCTTGTTCATGAAGAACTCCCACAGCAAGGAGAAAAGAGTAACAAGGTTCTATATGGTGCTTCAGGCATAGTACATTAATTCTGAAAGTCAAGAAAACATAAGAGTGGACTGAAGTTAAGATGAAAGGCAGGGGAAAAAACAGCAAAGGCAATATTGCAGGTGAAACAGATTCTCAAACTTTGAAGCAAATACAGACATTTTTTTCCCATCTAGTTATCTCAGCTACCCAAAAAATAGCCTATGATGGTAAAATAAAAGAGTTCATTAATTCAGGCACTTTGTGAGAAAATTATGCAACATGGTTACTAGAAGTATGTAAGGATCTTTGTTGTTAAGAAAGTTAAGAAGGCTATCAGGAAAGGGTATTTTACCCTGACTCAATAAAGAGGCGTTGGTGCTGAAAATTGAGATGTGATAGATAATTGTGTCACAATCACAAAAAAAAATCATGTTATCACTGTAAGAACAGTGTGATTCTGAGTGTGACAGGAGGAGGACAATGGACTTCGGAGAGGCACCAGAGAATAACAAATAATTACAAGATGCTTATGAAAGAAATGCCTCTGAGAAAAGACTGAAAGAAATGAGTTTGTTTAGTCCTCTGGGAAAAAAACCAAAAAAAGTAATCAGCCTAGAAGGGAAACCAAACATACTGAGATCAGATTTTGAGAAACAAAAGAAAAAACAAACAAACAAAAAAACCAACTCAAACACAAAACAACAAAAAAAGCAAGCAAACAAAACAAACATACAACTGTAACTTTAAAGGATAATGAAGTTTTAAAACTGATAATTTTTGTAGGCTGTGGAATCTCTTGACTTCTGATCTGGTAACCTAAGAAAAGACAAGGAAAATATCAAGGACAATTTAAGTGATTCATCATACCTATATACAGAGGAACGAATTAGATTAATGTCTGGAAAAACATTCTGGCCCTGTATATCCACATTAGTGGTACATAGATTTCAGAGCAGTAAGCTTTTCTTGCTTATTAAAATTTTCATAGGCTTCTTTAAGGCAAGAAAATAAAGAGATTCAACTCTACATTTTCATGAAGATACTCATTTATTTCCAAGTAAATTACATAGAAAGGCTTAAGTAAGAAATGGATTGTACATAAAGGAAATAATGAGTCAGAAGTCAAACTGGAGCACAAGGCCTCACAACAGCAAAGGCCTTACTAAGGAACAACTCACAATAGGTGGGAAAATGAAGTTACCCTGCTGCTCTGGCACATGCTCCAGCACATATGGTAAGAACCTGATCATAATGAACTAGCTAGGGACCTAGGGCTAAAATAGAATGATTATACCTAGTAACTGAAAAACTTAAACCAAATCCAAACACTCTAAGCTGGTAATAATAGGTAAATTTTGGTCTGCCAAGGCACTCAAGATGAGGCAATCCTGTTATTAATACTACATAAAGCCTACATCATCTGTAAAACAATACAAAAAATTAAATTCGGGTAAAGATGTAGAAAAACTGGGGCCAGCGTCAAAAAAGTAATTATGAGAGGGTTGTTTCCTTGGGAAGGTTTTGGCAGAGTCAAAGAGGTGCAAGACTAATGAAAAGCTAGGTCCAAACTCAGAAAAAATGGTGAATTAAATATAAAACAGAAAATAAAACGCCAAATTGAGTGGAGAAAATAGATCTTACAATGTTAGATGTGTGGACACCTACAGATGGTAGCAACGCTGACAAGTCCACGAGGATGCACAAAATTCCCCTGGATGACCTGCTGAAGGCTCCATTAGGTTCTATATTCTTAAGATCTGGGGTTAGGGGACTGGAGCAGGAAATAGATGTATACCTCAGTACTTAGAAAACTGTAATTTAGCAGTATCACATATATGAGTCCTTAGAATCTGCATTCTGTATCTATAAAATTGTAAGTTGGTATATTTGATTGCATAGAGTATAGATTTTTGCACAGACTATTTTGCTGCTCTAGCTATTTCCTCTTAGAGTATTCACTAATCAATAAACACCTTAATGGTTCATATCAGCTGAGTATCAAGCCTCCTGTTTTCTTGTTAAATGCCTTTTTAACTCATGCCTGTTCAAGGGACTGTCTATCTGATAGGAGTCTGGGTGCAGCAACTGGAGCCAGACCACCAGCTGAGGGACCCATGTGCCCGTGGCACTAGCACTGCAGCACGTGCAAGTGGGTGTGAGATCAGGAGCAAAGATGAAGCTGTTTTAGCTGGTGGCAGTCAAGGGCAGAGAGGTCTCTAAAAGGCAGCCCTGGGTAGGAGAGATCTTCTGCATGTTCAAGAATGAGAGCACAGCAGGGTCAGCTATGGGACCAGAGGAGTCCTGATCAACTCTGTGTGTGTTTGTGCATGTCTGTGTGCAAATGACACGGTCACTACCAGCAACTGGAACAGAGCTGTGGCCTCAGGGGCTCATACATCCTGATTCCAGCAATTGGGATTCAGGGGCAGCTAAAGGGCAGACCGAGTAACCCCAGCTGCTGATGGGATCTCACCAAGAGACCCAGTCCTTCCCAGAGAGAGAGAGGAGCAGGATGAGCCTGGTGCTGTCCGTCCTTGTGGGAGTGCTCTGTGTGTCCATCTGATCTGGCTGTGCGGATATGTAAATGTGTGCTGCATACATGCATCCCCGGGGCACACAGGCTCAGCCTTGCTGCTGCACAAACATGGGAGATCTATTTTCCTCTAACGGTGTATTATTAAACCAAAAACAGACTGTATCTGCTCTGTAAACCTGCTATACAAGCAATACACTATACTCTCATCAAGATATATCAAAATCAGTTTGTTATATTGTTATGGGTTAAAAAATTATGAAATAAAAATATTAACAAATATGGAGTATTTCTACCAATCAGCACTAGAAAAGTGGTTTTTGAAGAAATATTGTAAGAGCCAAATTTTCCCCATGACAACTAACAAAGAAATAGGCAACTGAAATGATTAAGCAATTTCTATGATAAGCCTGTGCCACTGTGTCAAGTTTGTGTTTTGATTATTCTTGTACTGACAGAGAAAGAGATGCTCCAGGAACACAGCTAGCAGCCAGAAATTCCTGATTTCTGTCTAATCCCTCCATAACAGTGGGCAACTCACACAAAATCTCTCCTTTAGTATCCCTAACTATGACAAGCAAAAGGCATGACACAAAAATGTATCAGGCTACTAGACTGCAGGGAAAATTAATCAGTGCTTATTTGTAGTGAATTCTGAAAGCGAAAATGCAGGCAGCTTGCATCAGCAAAAGGTCCTAAAATGACACAGCTAGCAACATAAAACAGTCAGGAAGAGGAAGAGCAGGTTTTTCCGAAACACTGTTTCTATAAGAGTAGGGAACAGTTACACCCTATTTCCTTCAGCTATTTTATTTTTGCAGCTGGGACAAAAAAAAAGCTTAAAACAAGGCCAGTCTACTTAAATATTCAGTTTATGAAAACAGAAACTATGTCATCCTAAAACAAATCTCCTGAAGATAATCATCTGGGAGAATTCATGAGAAATGTGTACTTGGTACATAAGCGCATGCAACAGCAGTAATTAAACACCGCAAGCACATTAATTATACATTATGTGAATTTTTCACTGCAAGTTAAATCAGAAGTACTGCAGCTGACTGAGATTTAAGTGTCTATAAACAGGGACTGTGAATTTAACTGTAAAACTCAATGTGCAAATTCTCTGCACGCCCTGACAGAAATGCAGGAGGTTAAAAACAGGATTATTTCATTTTCCTGAAATCAAACTGACAGTACTTCCAATGAGGTATGCTTCTAAAAAAGTGAAGAAGTGTCACAAATGGAGTGAGCCGAGTTACTCTTTACGATGTGAGATCATAAGGCCCTTCAAGAGTTTAAAACTGATGCTAAATTTTTCAGCAAAAGTACAGATATTTTTATAGTTTAGGACTGCTTGGGCAGTTCTACTTGCTGTTAGTTCACTGAAGCAAACGGTCATCAGGAAGAGGTCTGATTCTTTGTAAATGTCTCTCCCTATCACAGGAAATCCTTCTAACAGCAGAGAACATTTCAGCAGTTTCACAGCACAGGAGCTGTGCTCCCACCACAGGGCACACAGATTCTTTTCAGAAGGTTCACAGGCCAAAACACAGACTGATCCCCTTAATCCATGTATGCTACCTATCTAATCTTGAAACTACTGTGCAAAGAAAACTGCCAGTGGCTTCAAGGAGAGCTTTAGGAGTGGCTGCAGTGTTTGATGTCTGCTACAAAGTATTTCAAATCCCAGTTCTTTTTCCTTTACAAAATTGATTGGAAAAAAAATCCAACCAAACCCAACCAAAAAAACAAAAAAACAAAACCAAAAGAATGACATGAAAATTGAAAATCCTTCTTCTGGTAGAATTAAATACTGGCATTTTTAAGCCCACTCACCTCAACAGAGTGGGGTGAAAACCTTCCAAACATAATGTTTCCATTAACAGTGCCACCTTACAACCCATTAAAATAGACTATACGGTTTTCAAGACCTAGGATTTAAAAATATAATCTCATAGACAGTGGTCTCAAAATAATGGTCCAATTCAAGCTTGTTGAACTTTATCAGGGATTAGTGTCACCTGCTTTAAGCAATTTATTTTCTAATTTTGTGAACAGTAGGTGAACCAAGCATAAATGAGTTTTTTCCTGGGAAAAAGGGTCAGATTCTTCCTCCCAAACACTAGTTATAGATATCAGTCCCAGTTTCTCAGCTATGTAATTCCAAGGCATTGGATTTTGGTGGAACCATTACAGGCAGCATACTGGTTAGCTTCCTGAAACCAGACTGCTATTTCATGAGGCAAATTTGTGCACTATCCACAGTTACAGCATATAGCTATTCAAGATACAAACAACAGGATGTCATCTGCACATTTGACTTCTCAGCCAACAGCCTAAGAGCTGAATGCACATGGAAAATAGCTTACATTTTAACTATTTAGGGTCAAAAGCTACAGGTATACTAACAGTCTGAATGAGTGCAGTGTATAGGCAGCTATGCTATATGGAAAACTTACAATGTCAAGTGCATCCATCTGACTTTTCTCAAATGCTGCTGACAAAATAACCTTCATCTGCAAATTCCAGCCCCAATGACCAAAGTCATGCAAGTGGACCATGCGGGCCACACTACAAATAAGCAAATCTCCATGTATGAAAGGATCTGTTCCTGCAGTCCTCCCTTTGATCCAAAAGAAGTCCAACAAGATATGAACCTTAGAATGCACAGCATCTAGCTCCACTCAGGCAAATACAAATAGCCAAAAAAAAATCTAAAAAAAAAAATCTAGATTTTTCAGATCATTTGAAGTATGCCGTCATAACATAGTTTTCAGATGTGTCCTGGGAAGACTGAAAAGGTACTTTAACATGAGAGGCTCAGTCTGAAATACTTTTAATGTGAAGCACTTTAAATATAGTATTGAGAAAAATGCTGTCAAAGTTTCTTGCCTTCTCCTCCTTGGCTTTAACTTGAGAAATACACTGAAGAATGTTTTTTTCTGAACCCAAGTGCTGTTTTGCCATTCTGTTCTACATTTTCTGTACAAGTTCAGCACTGAACAAAAACCCCCAAAGGATCAAAGTTTAAATTTCAGATAAAGGTTACTAGAGACAGAGAGGAGTACAGAATTTGGAAAAAAAGAAAGAAAAAAAAAAAACAAACCCCTAAAGAAAAGAAAAAACCACCACCCCAATGACAACAACAAAAAATCAAACCCATCAAAATATAAACAAACCCAAAATGTAAAAACCTATATAAAGATCTATAAGGCCAGAATAATCAAGGTAAAGATGCAATTTACATTAATGAAATATCTAATTGCATTGAGTTCTATAATTCTTACTGCTTGTTTCTTTGATTATTTTACTTCTAATACCCCCTGGACTAGTGCATCTTAAGATAATCTGCTTGAGAACCAGGCATCAAGTTTTAAATGCTGCCACATGTACCAAGAGGGCAGTAAATACACTCCCTCATATATTAACCAAGGGAAATTATTATATATATTCAATACAGGGTGCTCTCTCCATCTGTGTGGCCCAGGGCTGCTTTTGTTTAGAGTCCCCAGGAATCAAGATCAGAATTCAAGCAGCAAACCAAACAAACTCACAACCAAACCACAAGACCTTGTTCAGCTGGCATCTCACAGTTGGAAACAACAAACGTGCACAAAGGCAATGCACAAGGATATTATTAGGACAAGCTCTCTAGTTCCTTACAAGAAGGGTCTAGAAGAGTCAAACTGGTATTGACAAAAACCTGAGAAGATGGAAGTAAAAAAAAACCTTTTTAAACTGAAGGATGAAGTTGGCAAAAGGACAAGCAGGCATAAATACAATCTAGACAGGAAATAACAAGTTGGTTCTGCAGCAGTTTTCGAATGGGAGTTGTAATAGAAGCAACAAAAAAGCTTCAATCCTACCTGTTCTTTAAAACACCAAAATTTTATGTAAGGGATTATCTCACATGTCAGAAACTGGTGAAAACATAAAAAATTGCTGTAGCACAGTTTTTATATATAAGCTTCCCTGTTCTCTTGTTTTGAAAGGGTAACTGTACTTCTCAATGAGCAAGTTCTTGAAAAGCTGTGAGGCTGAGAAAGCATCACAACACACTCTTTGGTTTTGTATTTTTCTCTAAGCATGCACAGCTAGAAACAAGACACTTGAATAATGGACTTTACTAACACTGCAGAACTACCAAAGTGGGCTTTTTTAAGTCAGTATAGTGTTGTTAGATTTTTTTTTCAAAATAAGTCATGAATGAGGGAGTGAAATTGAGCCTAAGAAGAAGGGGGTAGGAGAAAAATGGTTTAATTTTGTCTTTGTCACCATCCTACTCTATTTTGAATTGGTAATAAATTAAAAAAAAATCCCTAAGTCAGGTCTGTTTTGCCCATGATGGTATTTGTAAGTGATTTTCGTAGTCTGTATTTCAACCTATGAGCTTTTTATCTTATTTTCTCTCCTGTTCTGTTAATGAGGGGAAATGCAAGAGCAGCTGGCTGGGTAGCTGGCTACTGGACAAGGTCAAAACCACCACACTGGTACAGCGTAGTTATGGTCCCTGCAGAGCTGCTCTCTGCCTCATTATGTCCAAGGGGCAGGAGATCTGCCACCCCTGGAATAGGGCTCAACCTTTGTCCTCTTAAATTTTCCTCAAGTTCCTGTTATTCAGTTCTGAACAGCAGCCGTGCCCTCTAACATATCGACTGGTCTCCCCAGTATGCTGCTATTTGCTAAAATTTAGGAGTGCACTTTGTCCATTCCTCTGCACTCCTGAGGGAAATGTTGAATACAACAGGTACCAGAACACATCTCTCTGATACCCCTCTTGATATTGGCCACCACACATGACCCTGTAACCATGACTCCTGAGCCCAACTATCCGCACAGTTTTTTACCCATCTGGTTGTCCTTTATCCGAGACTGTAATGTCCCAGTTGGATCCAAGAACACTGTAGGAGACAGGGTCAAAACTTTGCTAGAGTCAAGATATGTAACTTGCACTGCTCTCCCACTGTCTGCAAACCCACAAAATAATCAGATTGGTCAGGCATGATCTACCCTTTGTCAATCTATGCTGACTCCTCCTGATGATTGCCTCCTCCTTCACTTGCCCAAAAGTGTGTTCCAACAGGGCTCGCTCCAGCATTCTTCCAGAGACGGAAGTGAAGCTAATCAGACTACAGTTTCCATGCCTGACACTTCCTTTTGAAGACGGCTGCAGTATTTGCCTTTTTCAGGCTGAGGTGTACCTTTCCCAGTCCACACAACCTTCGAAGACTGCAGAACAGTCATGCAAATCCTGAATTAAAACGTCATTTGTGATACACAGTACCTCTGGGTACTCACTAACTATTCAAAACTAAAAAAAAAAGAAAAAAAGATAGAAAACAGTTATACTTGAACCAGAATAATTCCCGAATGCGCATTTTTAGCACTCAGTTACTCTTTTTGACATATTGTTTTCCTTTTGTAGTGTAAAATTAACTTAATCCAAATTTGAAACACTTTCATAAGTTTAACTATACCATTCCCTCTGAAAGCTCTACAAACTTTACACTACAGTAAGATATGCCAAGGTACAGTTTGGATGGAAATTCAACATATGGGAATGCTGAAATAAACTAACTACCCTACCCATTCATTTATGCTGTGGCCCTCCATAATTCTACAAAGAGAGGCATAAGAATCTTAGCACAATGTGGATTATATTTTCAAAATAGTACCAAACACACTGTAGTTCACTCTCTTTTCTTGCATAAGCAATTTCCATTTCTGTTCTCTCAGGCATACCATTCTGTTTGTGACATGAACCAAATTATATTGTTATTCTCAATTACTAACAGATAACAGTATTTTGCACCAGACCAATCTCCTTCAAATTTCTTCATTTCCTCTGGGAATTATGTTGGACATTTTCCCTAATGTAGTATCTCTCAATAGGTAAAAAGAGACAGCAAAGATGGTTTCAGAGACAATACCCAGGAAAACTGAGCAGCATCAGCCTGCAGAACTGATTATTCCAGTTGTGGCTTTGACATTACTAATTTGCAAACATCTATTCTCCTTTTAAATCGCATCACAGAACTTGCATTCAAAGGGAAGAAGGACACAGGCAGAACAAACCATCATCATGGCTCACAGAATAAATGTGTCCTAACCCAATCCATGGTTACCACAAATAAGCCTACCAACCACAGAGGATCTGTGCCAGGTGAAAATACTTCACATGGATAGACAAGTGTAGAAGCTTCAGATTCTGACAGAAAGAGGCTCAGTTGATCTGACCTTTCTAGGATTTCACATCTACTTAAAAAAGCAAGAAAACCAGACTACTTCCACTCCATGCACAGATTACTCATGTAGAAAGGATGCTCAGATGCGTTATTATTTCTAACCAACATGGGAGGCAGCTAGCATTCAATAAGAATGCAAGTTCACAGGTTTCAAATGCTAGTAAACAAGCAGCCATTACATTGGGTTTAGAGCCCTCACTTCAAATCATGAACTGTAAACAGACACACTTTCCAGATGCCTCCTGGGTATTTGTTGTGAGATTTCAGCTCAGCATCTAAATTAAATATTGCAAATCACTGGTTACAATTTTGACAAAGCCATTGGTATTCTCTCAGACACACACATGGTTCTCATCTTGCCTGCTACAGGTTATGTATGAAATCTAATCAGTACAAAGGGAAAAATAATGGATGGAGATTAGAGCTATAAAGGTAGTTATGAAAGTACACATATGAATACTGTGACGGATGTACTCTTTCTGTGAACACTTGGGATTACTGCTTCATAAACTAAAACAATTCAGTTGCTCGGACAACACAAAATAAGCTCAAGTCTCTATGGCTTTCTATATTTGGTTTTCTAAACCACGTTTTATTATTACTACAACAAAGTCTAACACCTAAAGAAACCCTGTTTCAGACAAGAAACAGAAAAATCTACAGTGAGTCCAGAGCCACACAGGCAATGGTTGTCAAATGCACACCACTGCCTAGTCAACTGACAACTGCCAAATTTATACATAAATGAGGTCAGCTTGTCTTCTTCTCAGAGGAGAAAGTCAATGCATTTTCCCATTATCTGTTCATAAGTTTCATTAGAAATGAATTGCTTGCTTTATTTTCGAGGTCTCTACTCCTCTTCCAAATTCGGCTGTAGCTAACCAGCAAGGATACTGCTGGAAAAAAACAGGGAAATGTAGGCCTGAGCAAATTTCTCTACTTCTTTATAATACCAAGTTGGGGGGGGAGGGAGATAAAAAAGAAAAAAACAACAAAACAAACAAACAACAAAACCCCCCAAAAAACATCAAAGAGAGGGCATGTTTAAACCCCCTCCAGTGGACTGATTTTACATGTGTCTACAAAAAACAATCAAACTGCACAGCTATGTGACAGCATATTAAAATATCTGCAGAGTCATATCTTGAGATGCCACCTGACACAATCATATTGATGTCCCTGTCCCTGAAGTTAACATCAGTGACACTGATTACATTTCTAGTTTTTATTTTTACCCATTCCCAAAAGCCTCCAAGCATCTGCAGTTAGATTTTAATGTTTCTATATTGGTACTGTTGGTTTAGTTTTCTCATCTGACTCTTCACTGTTTGGGTGGAAACTGGTTAGCTATACCCAGTCCTGCCAAACCAAGCACAGATAGCTACTGCATCTATTTTCAGTGCCCTGTACAGACTGTCTCTTCTTTGGCCTGACCAATCCCCACTTGAGAGTAGCGATTCACTCTTCATGGTCTTGCCTGTCCACATACTGACTTTCAATGACCTCCTTGAACTCTCTCCAGCTCTCTAACACATGTGAAAAAACATACATCACCTGAGCCCCCAATGAGCATCCTTTGTGCCTTTCCTAAGGCTATATTCTTGTTCTCTCAGTACAGCAGCTGCCTTTCAGTAACAATATGTCTCTGACAACCCATCTTACACTGACATTAGCTGCAACCCCCACAGAGGTTTTTGCAGACCTGGTACTTAACCAGCTGCTCCCTCACCACAGTACCACGCACCTTGCTCTGGTTGCTGCTGAAGAGCACCTCCATCTCCCTTCCCCCTCTGAAGATTCATCATGGTTGTTTTTCTGTTCTCCAACACTCTGATGGATGCCCCCAGATTGCCACCTCTCCAGTTTTCACTCCTTCACTGTAATGAAAATGGTGAGTACTACAGACAAAATCCTGCAAAATCCACCTCGATGCAGGTTCCCATTCCAACAGTAAATTACTAGATTCTTCTCTGTGGTAAGAACAAAAAAGTAAAATTGCCAAAATAATTCATCATCAAAACAGTCACAGTCTCGAATAATTGTCCCTTACAAAATAGAATTAAAAATGTAGAAGCCACCTAATTGAAGAATCATACACTAACAGAGTAAGTATCTTCAAAATTCTTAAGAAAAAATAATAGTTAACTTACTATGACTAGTTTTTTTTTCTTATATCTTTAACCTGGTTTTCAAAGTAAATCTCTTGATTCAGTGTTGACAAAGAACACATACACCTCATTAAGCCACCTTATTCCACAGTTCACAACCTGTGAAATCACTGTTGTACCAATGGAAAGCCCATGTACTTTTGTACTGTCACTAAAAGTGACAGAATGTGATGCATCTTGTTTTAAAACCTTCAGACTGAATTGCTCTTTCACTGGTAACAACACACAGAGCTCCCATTACTTTAGTACACAGGCACTTCACAAACACTAATTTATAATAACAAGCAGTGAGCTAAAAATCCCTTCTTTTGCAACCATTCAACAACTGGAAAAAAAGGGGAGGGGGACGGGGGGGAGACACACGGACATGATGACTGTATGCCTCAGTTCAGATTTAGCCAGTAATCCCTGCCAATAAAACCCCTGGTACTTAGCCTTAGTGTGTGTGTGATACTACCAAAGGGCATTCCTGACTTCTGAGATATAATGATATACCACCTCCCTCATGAAAAATACTGAACAGCATCTTCTAACAGAAGCATCGAAGAAACCAGCTAGTAATTCTTCAATCAAACAGAAACTGCAACACTAACATAGTGGTATACTTTTGAAGGCAGACCATTATCTGTCCTACAAAGATGGAGTGGAACTACTGTTTGGTACTATGATTCCACTTAAGCAGGAGACATAAACAGTAATTAACTTCTGAATGAAAATTTATCATCTCAGAAAGAATAATGGGAATTAGGTAGAATGTCAAAGCACAGGCTTGAGAATTAAAGAAATTTAAATCTTCTGAGATTCAACCAAAAACAGTACTCTATCGGAAGTTTAGCATTAAACTTCTAATAAAATATAAATCAATAGCCCCCATAGCAACTGCATACTTTCCAATATGGCAGAGTTATTTCTAAGTCTACATAATGCACAGAGTGAAAACAGAGTGAAAATACCATAGTATTGTAGGAAAAGGAAAACTGTGGGAAATTGTGCTGGCTATTTGTTGTAAGGCAAATAAAAATGCTGCCAAGAGACACACCCAGTTATCATCACATTGCTGAGAAAGACAATGTCCACAGTATTTTCATCTGTCAATTCAGATAATATCATCCAAGATAAAAAAAAATACAAAAAAGACATTTAAATGCTATCCCTTTCCACTAAGGTACGCTAATACATTAATTTTGACGGCTTAAATTCTGTTTCGTGTCAGTGAAAGGTTATACAAGAAATCAGCCTACTCACTACCAAATCTATTGCTAGCTGATGAGTTTTCCTCTCCTTAACTCATGATTTTTCACGGTACAGCATTAGTGGCACAACCACTCCTGATGGCAGGGATTCAAAATTATTTTAAATGTTTATTGAAAACTGCAAAACGAAAATACTGCAAAAAGGCAAAAGTATGATTATCACAAAGTTCTACATTTCTTCTAAAGGAACAGAAAATACTCTTCTGAAGAGGTCATTCATTTGTAAAAAAATGTCAGTGCAAATAAAAATATTACTATTAACTGCATGATCTTTTATAAAAGATCACTGCAATGAAAAAAATGAAAAGTGCTAAAACTAAGATAAACTATAGATAAGGTTTCTAATAACCTCCTTCACTAATTGTTTATTCAATTAGTCATAACTCAAGTGTCTGTGAGAAAAAAAAGGGAAGTAAAAAAAGCAGTCATAGTCTGATATATAGTGTATTCAGAATTACAAAAGAATTTTTTTTTAAAGCAAAACAGATGTAATTTTAAATACATTAATCCAAACCCTATACTTATATAGCATCCATGTTTTACAGACTCATACAGAACTTTCTGTAAAATAAAAACCAGACTAATGGTATTTTATCAACATGTAATCAGTTTGTGGAGAGGATATCACACATGCAAAGTATACATGAGGATTTTATACAAGTTGATACTACTCAAACAAAAATGCAAAGACTCATAAAGGCTTCATTAAAGATTTAATATATCATGTTACTGATTTTCAGTTACCGTTTGCCAAAAAGGAAAACAAAGAATCACACAAGCTTATAAGATTTACAACCTATTCATAACACTAGCTGAAAAAAACAACCCTGCTATGATTAAACAGTCTGGAAGGTAGGCTCTTTTATTAGGTTGATAATCCACAAACAATACTTTGAAGTGATTAAACATTTCTGTATTTCTCAACCTTAACTTTTTAACGACTGGCCAATTTTAAATATATTTTATGAGTCTCAAAGATAATGGACATCCTTTATGCTTCACGGGCAATCCCAGTTCACCCTCCCAGTAGGGGAAATATGAGCAGAAGTCTGTCAGTGGCTGGCAGACCAACCCATGGGTGAGACCAAACCAGCAGTCCAGATCTTCAAATGCTTCTGCTTCTTGACCAATTTCCTGACTTTATTGGGAGATGTGTAGGAAGGATATAGTGAGTGGGACAAGAAGGCAATAGAGCAGTAAAAGTAAGGCAAACTTTTGAAATCCTTATGAATCTTGAAAATCAGGTTCCATGCGCTCGTTTCGTCTCCAAAGCACCAGGAGACTCACAGTCCTGCAACTGTCTTTATTGCATCACACAGATGCCTAGTGCCAGACACTCTTCACTTATTTGGTCCTGGCTTCAGACCAGACCCAGCCCCCCATAGCAGAACTTTCACACCCATGATTAAAACCTTGCACTGACCTGCCACTTACAGGGTGGCCCTGATGCCAGCTAGATGACCTGCTTATCCCTTCCCCAGCTTTGCACAGGACAAAGAAAGGCCATTTGGCCTCTGATGTGGCAAGGGGGAAACAATTGTGCCCATTCCCTCAGAAAAGCTGTGCTAGCTACTCTTGCGCCAGGTTTCCTAAATTCACTGCCAATGACCTCCAAGCACAAACCAACAAAACACTGTGAAAGAGAGTAGTCCAGACAGCCTGCTGCTTTGAATTAAACAAGGAACTGAAAAGGCTTTAAATTTCAAAACACCCAGAACTAACACAGTTTTACACCAGTGTAACAGGGATCCGAAGGCATCCCACCTTTGCCTCCCAGGAGCTGATGCCAGGGCAGTGAAGGAGGCATGCAATGTAGTTACAAGTCATATAAGGGAAGATATTTCATTTGCATGTTGTAACCTTACCAACTGCAGGTTTAATATAAGAGACTCTATAAAAATGTCTAAGCATCACACTACCCCAAATTTTATTTCTTTCAAAGCATACATTATCCACCTACTTAGCAATCATTTCTTCGATAAATAATACTCCTGCCTGGCTTTACTCCAGGACTGATTTATTCTAAATTTTGCAACCTGCCTGGGTTCTGATAGGATCATCAAGTACGAACAAACTGTGAAGAAAGCAAAAGATTAAGCATAAAGATAACTGCACAAGAACACTTTTCAAATACAGAAATGCAGATTTAGTTGCATCGGTTCCTTCAAAGGGCATTTTGCCATACAACTAGTAATTCCAATGAGAAATTTATTTTATTTTTTTTTTCATTTCCTCAAGCTTCATAAACCTATACACCAGAGGAGAACAATTTTTCATTTATCATAATAAGAAATACCTGACACCAAAACTGTCTTAGAACAGCTCCCAGAATCCAAATTGACTAGTTTCTGGGTTTGGGGTGTGGGTTCTGTACTGGTGGTGTTTTGTTTGTTTGCTCAAAAGTTCTCCTAAAACAATGCCAACCAACAATAAAACCAAACAAAACCCAAACAAACAAACAAAAAACCAGTAAATTCTTCCAGCAAGAACAGAATAAAAACTACCAATGTGATTAAAAGAAGCAGAAAAGTAACATCATTTTCCCTTAAGAAAGGTTTGGGTAAGAGCACTGTTTAAGAAACATTTTTTTTTCCTCCAGCTACAAGCAAGTGTACAGAATTTTTAAAAATTTTGTACTTTACTTTTGAGACCATTGAAAAGTTGAAAAAGCCATTCATCAACTGAGCCATTCTGAATCTAAGAGTGCAAGTGTGACAAGAATTATGGTATACAGCTTACAATGAGAGCATAAGAGTTACTTAAACAGATTTTGCTTAAGAACTGTACCAAAAAAAAAGAAAGGGGGAGGGGGGAGGCAGGGGGGAAAGGGAAAACTTAACTAGCAAAATTCCTTCCAAATAGAATATGGGCATACTCTCCCAAAGATGTCCACAATGCCTCAGGACTTCGTCAGCTCAGTTCCCAAGTTAGCCTTCGATAGTAACAAACATGTGGATTAAATACTAAGCATAGACCTCCAATTTATTTTAAATAAATGTAACTCCACAAAAATGAATACAGCTTTGTGTCACTGATAGGATTACAGCAGAGCAAAAGAGATTTAAATCAGATGCCTCATTACAAGTATTGTTTCTTCTACATTCCTAGAACAAATGAAAGTCATTGTTTGGGACTTGTTATTCCAGAAGCAAATCAGTGAGACCTGTGGAGTCAAAGGATCTTTGAGACTCTCAGATAGTTTCTATTTCCTACCCATGTACTTTTTCGAATTCCCAAGGATGTGCAAGCTTGGGATCCCCAGGAAGAAAATCCCACTTAGGGAAAATATACCTAAACTCAGAAATAACACTGCTGATAATACCCTTCACTTTCACTAGATTCTACCTTAGGGATTTTGGACAGCCCAAAAGCACAGCCTCAGCAGCTCTCCAGGGCTTCCACAATTCCATGCTCTGCTAGCCTGCTCATTGCTCAGAAAACACCAGCATGTTTGTGTCTGTGGGGCATCTCTAGGAGTTATTCTAGAGCAAGCAGTTAGTAAAAATGTAAACAGAATTATGCAGTGTAATAACTGCTATAAAAAAACTATTTGCTACTTAAAACATAAAAGAACATATTCCACATGTAGAGAGGATTATCAATTCATTACTTCTACCCCTACTCCTCCAACACTGAAGCAGCAACGCCACCTCAATATTTTTGGTTGCTTTACGTAGAAAGAAACAAACAGAAAGGCATTTGGAAATACTTTTAATTTCCTGGTATTTGTAGCACTTTTCACGAAATATACATACAAGTTAAACCTTTGTACAAGTTTCAGTGAATTTAACCAAAATTCATGGAAGACTGGAAGCCTTGGAAGACATGGAATTCATGGAAGACATGGAAGCCTTCATAACAAGCCCCAAGCATCACACACTAGTGTTTAATTACATGTTTTGTATTTATGGAAAAGATAATGTTATTCTAAACCTTAGTAGGTTCCTGGAAGTCAGAGACTCTGCACCTGAGCTTGCCCTATCATTCCAACACTCTCTCAATGACTTCTGATCCAGCTTACATATGAAACAACAACAAAAATATCAGCAATTTGTTATCAAACTTAGAAATAAAACCCAAAAATAAATGTTGAGAGTTTCCCAGCAGATTTTCTGGTGTGCCTTCAAACTCCCCGAACTACTAACACAAGAAAAATACAGCAGTTATGAAGTACAACTGACAGACAGGCCACCAGTACAGCAACCCATTTGCTGCAGATGCCTATGGGGACCATGCCACCTTCTCCATCCTACTTCAATGTTGCTCCAGTTCTAAAGATCTGGAAAAGTCTGGCAAGTTAAGGGATTTCACACATCTTTCAAGAGCATTAAAAACAGCTTAAAGAGATAAAATACATCAGTATCTTCTCTACACCTCTTATAGAAGCTTTATTGGAGACCATACAGTTTTTCAGCTCAGACTCAAAACTTAGCCTATTCTTCGGCAAAAAAAGTTGAGGGAGGAAGGAAAGTAGAAACAGTGTGTACAATAATCAAACCATTAAACACTTGCAAGCAGTATACATCCAAGGAATCAAGTAATTCAGTGACATACTGTAAAATAACTTTCTCAATTCTGAGTCGCACAGAAGCCACGACACTAGCTCTATACTACTGCAATCAAACGATTTATGATCAAAACCTCACCACCAAATGGAGTTAGGCTTGATGTGCAATTACAGTCTTTTGGTCTTGTGGAAGGATGGGGTTGTGACTACCCAGCAGGCAGCACTGCCTAGTTTGTATGCTTAAGGTATTACAGTGATGGGTGAAAATGTGGGTATATGATAAAGAACATCATAAAATTCAGGATGATTACAGAGGCAGCAATGGTCTACGGAAGTAATTTTAATCAGTCTTTAATTACTAATAAGCTTTTGTCACAATGCCAGATTTTAAGAGCATGGTAAGCAAGATTTGCAGAGAAGCAACAATCAGAATCCTGAGGGCTACAGTGGCACTGCTTAAATGGCATGTGGGAATCCAGGAGAGATGCCCTCGAATAGCTCAAGGCATCTTGCAATCATAGTATACAGTTCATCTTTCCAGGAAAAAAAGCTTGTGTACAAACACACAGCACTTTCTTTTGATAGCCAGCTGTAGCAGCCAAAGACACTTCAGCTGGAGATTATACTGTCCCTGGAAGGAAAATCTAACACACAGGACCTAAAGACCTCTTTGTTGATCTATATTAACTCCCAGATTGCTATCAATAATTTCCAAACATACTCCTTAACTGTGTCTCAATTAATCCACCATTACCATCACAATTTCTCCTAACTTTAAGAATTATTTTAGCTAATCCCTGGGCATTATTTCATTAAGGGTACTTGCACAGTGTCACCATTTTTCTCTTAATCTCCTTTTGCCCAGCATCTGTACTGCACTCCCTCTGCCACTCACTGTACTTCTATCTGATCCTTACAGTTTGTTTTTTCTACAGATTTTACTTTCCCTGTATTTTTTAAGGAAGAAAGGCAAGTAGCATACATTGTGGTAATGTTTGGAATTACATCAAAGATAGATCCACTGGTACAGGGCACACTTCTTAGCAGCATTCCACTCAATTGCAAAGGAAAAAAACAATGACTACAAAGCATGACCATATGCAACTGTACTACGATCACCTGTGAGACAAGTGATACTGATTTACCAATAATATCTGATCTTCTTTTGCAGGGATCAAACACACTAATGCTCATTTCTAACCCTTGTTACACTTCAATCAAACTTTATATATCCTAAACTAATAAAGCAGTTGAACACTAAAGGAGTCATGAAATGCTGCTTCAAGGGCAAAAGTGAAATGGAAAATAATTTACTACATCCTTACCATACATAGCTTTATTTCCCGCTGCTTCTGCTGGGTTAGGAGGTAAGATTATTCTCCCTTATTAACAAAAGGAAGATAACAGTTCAGTCCTCTCCAAATCTTAAGAAACATTCCTACCCTTTGAATATCCTTGTGTTATTTATTTCAAGACAAAAAACCCACATTGTAAGAGACACACAACTGAGGCAGAGATCAAAAGTTTACACATTCTTTTGAAGCGAAGAGCTTTAATGGCAAATTAAGCCATTAATCATATTTGATAGTATTGGAATACTATAAAGCTGCAATTAGATTCAACATTACCCTTAACTCAGTTCCTGTAACTCCTTGCTGTCTCTCTTCAACAGGTCAAAAATTGGCAGAGTGAAATCTTTTTCTCACAATAGCCATTAAAAAAACTCTAACCCTGTAATTCTTGAATCAGCCTCAGTTCAAGGAGTTGGGCAAAAAAAAAAAAAAAAAAAAAAATCCTGTACTGGCATAGAAGCAATATCTAATCTTCACAGGGTAGATTAATAACCCAATTTCTACTCAAAATCACTGTAATTCTTTTCTTGACAGCACAAGGTTTACCAAATAAAATGGAGAAAGTTTTCTTCTGAAACTCAGGAATGCATTTGTCCCTAATGAATCAATAAAAAACCCACACACAAACCCTCATATAAAGCACAGTACAATCACAGCAGCAACAACAGGTAACCAAACACTACAGAAATGCCATGTACTTGATATGCAGATGATAACAAGAGAAATCTGTTACAAGGACGTCTTCTACTTCTGTAACTCACTGGGCAACTTTATTGGTGTGGTAGGAGAAAACCAGATGCCATCTTATTTATATACATACAGATAATATCCCAACAATATATTCAGCATTAATAAAAAAACGTAAAATTGAGCAAAATTATTTCTTTGACCATATATTCACTAAGCCACAGCAAAAAGAAAGACTTTCCCCAAGTGTCAGAGCTATGCAGAATGGTAACTCCCCACTGCCAAGTCTTCAGCATGAAGAGACAAAGATTTATTTAGACACGGTTTGCCACTGGCTCAAAACTGGGGATTGTGATGCTTTTTCTATCACAATGGTGAAGCATCTGCCAATTTTTAAGCTCTAAGGTTTTCCCATTAACTCAGTCCATGGTTCTGCTATAACTTCCAAGAGATAAAATTGGATCTTTTTTTCCTGAAACATCTATATGTTTCTAGATTGAAAGCACACTCAGACTCGAACTACTTAAGTCTCTCCCCATGTATTTTTCACACGTTCAAAGGTGTTTTTCTAACCTCAGTCCCTCACAGATAAAAACCCACTGTTACATCATTGCTTTTTCTTGAGGAATATGTTACACATACTGGGAACTCATGAATGCAGCTATATTTAGAAGCAGAAGTATTAACCTCCTCAGGACAAAGATGAACAAGTGGAAAACATGATGACATAACTTACAAACCAGATACAGACGGAAGGGAAAAGAAAAACAAAGAGGATTAAATCCTTACCACATACAGTTCAAAGGCATTTAAAATACAAAGTACTCTCAGCAAAACTAGAACAGATACACACCAGATGCAAAATAAATGTGTAAATGAGATTACCTTACAGACCTTGTTGCAAGTGTGGTGCACATTCAGATAGAGCTGAAGGGTGACAACACTATGCTTGTAAGAAGGAATCCAATTTTCACATGCTACACTTGGGACAGGAAAGATAAAATTACAACTCACACATAGGAATTTTTCCTCTGAGGTATCTGGGGCTGAGACTGAAGAACTGCATCATAAGCACAATCCTGGAAATAGAAATAAAAGCACCACTACCATCCTGAGTCCCTAGACAAAAACTTGCAACAGTACCACTGCCATCTCATAAAACGCAAACTGAAATTGGCACATTTTCAGTCCATGTTTGCCTCTGACACTCAAATGCCTCTTCACAAATGAGAGTGTCAAAAACTCATCAGCCCCCTGTGTCAGTGCTTGGTAATGGACAAACATCAGAAAGAACAGATCTGGGAGCCACTAAAAGAGAATTCAGGAATCACTGACTGTGTGGAAAGCGTATCACAGCTGACAAGCAACCGAACAAAAGACTAAACTTGTAAGGCTTTAGTGTCTCCTCAGAAGCAAACAGCTTCTGGATTTGCACCTTTGAAGCTTAACATGTTGATCCACACATTTTCTCATTAGACAGGACTGCAGCCAGAAGATTTGCTCTTTGGATTAGAAAGGCATGGTGGAGATCTTTCAGGGGATTCCTTCCTCTTGGTAGGAAATGTTTGTATTGCATTAACATTGTTCTTAAAAAGCTGTGGTCATGGTATCTTAAGGCATCTTCAAAAAATTCAATTATCAAGCAAGCCTACAATAATAAAAAGACTAGAGAAATAACAACAGTATGAACATGAGATATCCAGATAAAACAGCAGGTGCTTTTAGTGCTGTATGCTAACCCTTGTTATGCATTTGGCATTGGCTTGGTTACAGCAGGTATGACATAACTTACTAACATGTCGCATCATCAAAATGCACCAGATGGATGCTCCAGTCACATAAAGTCTCTTCCCTTTCCCACTCCCCTCCTCCAAACAAGATGCAGCTTTTAAAGAGCAATGACAAACACCACACTGAAAATCCTGTGTTCATAGTTACTTACCTACCAAAATGTATTCACTATTCAATTACTTTAATCAAAAGTAATGGTAGAAATTGATGTTGACCTTGAAACCATTTACAAACCTGTATCAATGCAGCACTTGTGAGGGGACAGGATGGGCTGTTTTGACCAGAGTGAACATGGAACTATGCACAACTGAAAGTCTCAGGCAAGTTTGATTTTTTCCCAGTAATCCACTCCTGCCACCACCCTCATGCAAGTTCCACTGACACTGCCTTAACAGGTGACCAATACTTCATTTCCAACATCTCAATTTGTCTTCTTAGGGTAAAAAAAATGACTACTTCCTGTCTTTACCATATTCTCCCCCTTATGTACACATGCCACTACTGTTGATGGACAGACTGACCACAAGAGTGGTGCAAGGCCCCATGCTTGTCAGCGGCACCAGTGGAAAACAGGTGGGTCTCCAGTGAAGCTGCAGCAACAGACAGCTGCCTCACATTGTGCGACTCTTCTCTGCAAGCAGTCTTCCTTCCTAAATCCCTCCGGCATTTCAGTCAGCACTCCCATCCCATTCAAACCAAGCGTGAATAGTTACAAACAACTTCACAGCACACCATAATAGAAAGACCTAATGACTTTGTATTTGCAAACATGTCTTCTCTCTCTAGGATGAACCCCCACATGTGCCAGGGGAAGATCAATGAAATCAGCCCAAAGACTTGATTAGATTCCTCTCAGAGAAAGTAAAGTGGGGAGTTTTATCCAGATTATAAGGTCTGCCCACTACTCAGCACCTCTCTAAATCCAAAAAGTCACAAAAAGAATGTCCCCAGTGTTTGTAAGCTACTCTGCCATAACAGTGTGAGATCTCAAAAGGCCTTGAAGCCACAGGATTCTTGTCATGCACTGGAGAGACAGTAAGTCTTCAAAAGGCAGAGGAAATAAAGTGATGGCAGATGTGCACATAATTGGAGGAGGTTAGTCTTTAAGGGATGTGTGACTGATTTTTTTGACACACTAAGATACAGAATATTATAAAAATGGAATAACGGCTTCTTTGTGTGCTGTCATTAAGGCCTTGCAGTTCATGTGATTAATAAACCTTCCAACTGACTTTAAAAATATTTTAACTGGCTGAAAAAATATCTTCTTCCTTGCATCACAAGAAGTCCTGAATAACTTCACCCCACCCTGTGAATTCCTTCCAGGTAATTTCACGCTCTGGTTTCAGGTGTAAGACGCCTACAAAAGTATACATACCCCTCAGCCTGTCCAATGGCCTAAAAGTCACCATTCTATATGCTCTACAATTTGAAAACACAAGGCTTTTGGACAGGCAGCTGAAAAAGTAATTCTCTACCAAATAAATGAAATGCTGTTTCTTAATAAAAAAGGAATTCTTAAACTTACTGCTGTTTGTGCTATTGTGTTATCCAGAGCATATCTAGTGTATGTATATAAACCTGCACCACAGTGCCTTTGGATGCCAGTGCTCACAAAACCATACTAGAGAGTTTAACACCGCAGATCAAAATTGGGTTATGGACTGCTCAGGTTTCAACATGGCTATATATTGGAAGGAAAAAAAAAAAAGACAACTCAAAAATATCTTTGGACCTTTGCCTACGAAGTCATTATTTTCATGGATAAAGATACTGAAGAAAAGGTATCTTCAATAAAATACAAATTTGCATACCAGGAATGTGATATACAAAAATTGCTTTTGCTCCATGCACAAAAAGGCTGTTCATTGTAGTTTTAATTCCTAGAGAATCATCAAAAGGCAATAATTTTTGGGCTAGAGAATTTACTACTTTTTTGAAAATTGCCTAAACAAATAGTAACTGTATAAAAACTAGCACTGTGCTTTTAATAATAACTCCTTGTGCAACTGTATTTCTACAATGCTATTCAGTAGAAAATGCTTCTGTTAGCTATCAGGGGATAATTTATCCTAAGGCGGTCTGACAGAGAACCAGATCTCTTCTAGCAAATGCTTTGTTGTTCCTGGTGGATGACAGCTAATGACTGGATCTCAGTGACATAGGCACTCTCATAACCAGTGCAGCAGAAGACTTCAGGTAATGTCACCTGCAACAGCCAAAGTAACACAAAGTTACATGATACATTACCAAGACTGATTTTTATCTAAAATAAGCAGCATATCATGCAGCTTACGGACATCCTAATCAATTGACTCTTAAACTTCCAGCACACTAACTTGGCTTTCCTTGATACAAAATTTTTTTAAGAGGTGGGTATCTTGGTTACAAAACCAGAAAATGTCAAATTAGTAGCTAACCTGAAATAGTACTTCTAGTTCTTTTTAATAAAGTAGTTTGATTTTCATCCAGAACATATTCTGATATATTGTCAAAGCATTAATTGTGTGTATCTTCCAAAATACAGATGTGTTTTCTGTAGCCTTAATTACCTTTACATTTGCATTCAGAAGCAGCTTGACCTAAGCTTAAATAAATACATTCAGTCTTCACAGTCTTCTTAGGTAAAGAAATAAAAAGATACATGGGAGTGTGTTAAGTCCCTAACTCAACTTTAACTGCAAGTAAAGCTGCTGATTCCGAAAATGGTGTGGTCTAAAGGATACCACACTCAAAATACAACCCATTAATACTGCCTGACTTGTGCAAGAGAAAACCAGAGCAGCCAGACTAATTATCATAAGGATGTAGTTAAATTAAAGCCTGGATGCTGAAGTTAATGCAGAACATTATCAAGTAGAGCACTGTCCCCTCAGACCAATATCCAGCTCCTTGCCAAGAAGGCATGGAGCTCAAACGTCTCCTCACATGCCTTGCAGCCCTAACAAGGTCCTCCTGCACAGGGAAGCTTTCAAGGACTTTGTGATTTTCTCATTGTTGTGAAATAAAATTAATCATGCTAAAACCTGAATGATGTCATGGCAATCTCATAAGTGAATTACATTAATAATTTATCAGCAAGGGAAGATAATTCTTGAGTGAGAGCAGAACCCTGAGTTCACCCCTATTTTCTACTCTGAGACAAAAAGTACAACAGCTGTGGATGTCATGCAACATTTGTGAAAAGGGTATGTAAAATGTCCACTGAAAATGCAGTGGTATTAAAAAGCTATACACTAGTTTTTCATTGACTCTTTTAACAGAAGTTTCTGTCAGCTCACCACAAAGTTACTGAGGGAGATTTTCTTCATTAGGTAAAAGGTAACTGCAGAGTACATAGTTAGAAGGAATGTTGCCTAATCCCTAATAATTTTTTTAATAATGCTCTAATTTTAAAACTATTGCAACACAATTTAACACCAAAAAATGTCTTTTCTGGATGTTATTTCTCTATGTCATCTATCAGGTCAAAGGATAAGCTAATACACCCGTATTTCAGCCCTTTCATGGGTGGAATAACTGTGGTGAGATAGACTTAAAAACCAGCACCCATCAGGAGGTGGCAACTGTTTCCCTCACCTGGTGAAACCCCAACACTCAGTCGCCCCGACAGTAGCAACAGCATGAGCAGCTGTCTGCATGGCAGCCCAGACAGAGGGTAGGTTGGAGGAAGGCTTGTCTCCAGCAGCCGTGCCCCATCTCACTAGGGCAGTGAGCAAAATCTTCTGCACACCCTTGTGTTTGAAGCCCATGAGAGGCACAGCACTTCTGCTGTAGAGCATCATGCTTTAGGTAAGCCAAGGGCTACCAACATGGCATGTGCAGCCCTTGCCTTAGTCACCTGATTTGAGCAGAGCTTTGATCAGATGGCGTTTCGGGATCCTTTCCAACTCAAGTTACTCTGTGATCATAAAAAGGCTGGTGTGAAAAAGCTGTTAAGAAAGAAGAAGAAAAAAAAAACCCTCAGCTCCCCACACACATCACACAAAACATAATAATTTCTTCTTCCAATAGTGGAGGCAGTACCCACGTTCCCAAAATTCACCTGAGACAGCTAAAATACAGAAAACTACTAGTTTTGCCTGTTACTTGGATTTGAACAGTGTTAAGTTAAAGCTTTCATTAGCCTTGGGAAGACCTAGAGCAAGAGCTTTTACCCTCTGCTTCCTCCTCTGTCAGGAGCTTTTTTGGGCATTACTCAGTTGTTCTTTTTAAAATGTTTAAAATTTATTTAGCCTAAAGCAGACTTACATTTAAGATTTCTAAGCATCAAGATTTCAAACATGATTGAAGCCCCCCCAGAATAGACACCATAAAAATACATGGTTATGGTAACACTGTTACCAGAACTCATACGTCAAACTAAATTAAAAAAAAAATAATAAAACCTAAGCATATATTCAGGTGGGGGAAAAAAGTCATATTTTAAATATTTTAAAGTCATATTTTAAATCTTTTATTATGTTCTGATTTTTCTTCCTCTGCCTTCTGTTTAAAAGCACCTACTTTTACATACCCCAAAACTGATAAAATTACTTACCCAGATCAAAACAGGCTCTAAACCTGTATCTCCAAGACACTGAACCAGTACCTCAATCACACATACACAGGAAGGCAGTTCTTTTCCTGATGTACATCCCCAGCATGGAAATAATAAAGCAACAGTGAGCTAATGTAGGGTAGTTTTTCAATTGATCTTGGTAGCAGATGGCCAAGTTTTGAGGATTCCATGGCTCTGCTGTCCTGGTGATTTCTTGATCTGTGGTCATCTTTCTGAGCTGAAAGTTTGCACATCAAATTCAGCAGGTATGTTCTTGATGCACAAACAGGGTACCATGGAGGTTCAGAAGAGTCTAATTAGTTGAAAAAGAGAAATTACCAGTAAAAGGATTCAGCCCAAATTCCAAGGATGGAATTTGTCATCTGTCACATTCTCCCACAGACTTTTAATTAAGTCTCTCACTCCCCTGCACTCACATTTTCCTCAGATGGGTAACAAGGTGGTCATCTTCTCACAGAGAGTAATTCTTACTGAAGTGTTCATTAAAAGAAAAGCAAGATATTCTTGATTGCTGACTTTTAAGCAAGATTTGACAGATCAAATAGATAATCCAAGAGCACATTGGACAGCATGGAGGGAGGATACATGTCTTAAAAAACATTAAACACTCTAAATTTTTAAACATTCTGATATAATTGGCTAAATGTCGCAAATCATCTACTCCTTTTGCTATGCAGTGGGAAAAACAGAGGCTCCCATTGTGGTTTACCTCACCTAGACTATTGTTTTAAATACTTCTAATCCATTTCTTTCACTAGTTTTGCTGATAATGTAAAATCACACTGCTTATCCACAAACAGTTGCCTATACAGGTTTATTGGATAATGAAAACCTCTCCCAGTAAGTATTTGCAATTAGACAGAACACATCACAGGAAACACTTTGCAGGACATGATCCTGTAAGAACAACAGGACAGACAAGGTAAGATGCCACTGGGAAATGCCAAAAATACTGGCTCCCTAGAAACAGATTTGCACTTTCATCCCCACTACTCCTCCCATGTCAAGATGGACCCTCTCCAACAGAAAGGATGTAGTGGAAAAATACCACCCTGTGGTCCTAAGAGCATCCTCAGCCAAGCCCACTGTTATCCATAGCTGTCACATACCCATTACACTGCTCCTGTGTTTATTTATTCAGTATTAGGACAGATATTATCATCCTTCTTTGCCCATACAGATAAAAGGAGCAAACAAAGGTGTTTTCCTAGGCGCCTTCAGTAAAGCAACTGACATAGAGATTTTGTAGAACACAGTCTTGTGTGGGGAAACAGAAAAATACCATCACATTGCTCTGAGCAGCTGGCTTATCAAATCAATCAATACTATGAAGCAAAATCTATCAATTTGTTTTTCAGAAACCTTTAACCCCTATACAGCATGTATTGCAAGCAATCTATTAGAAATAAATAAACAGGAAGTTGTTTGCCAGATCTCTCATTAAGCGGGAATCTTCACCTTCTGTGAAACCAGAAAAACACATTAAAAATGCATTACTGGAACATCAAGGCTTGACTTAAACCTACAGTAATAGGATCTTGTTCAAAGTTAAGCTTCAATTAATCAAGCTGCACTGCCCATGGAGTACATGTATTAAACTATCCAAAGCACTTAAAATTTATTTTTGTATTATTATTTTTTTGAGTATAAAAGAACAGGTCTGATTCTTCTAATTCATAATCTCATATAAATCCAGAAAAGCTATGATCAATGGCAAGACAATTCATGTGCCAAGGGAAAAACAAGCTGAATCTGGTCAGAAGTATCTAGGCCATGAGATGCAAGTTAGAGGTTCTGGCTCTCTGATTTTCCCTTCATTTTGTCTATTCGATGACTCAGAAGTTTATTTTATAATTAATTTTTCTAATGTTATCAAGAGGTTTTGATACTAACCCTGACCTTGTATACATGCAGTAACACCACAGAACCAAGGCAGTGTGTATTTTCACAGCCACCTTTTCTGGATTTACTATTTGGTTTTCCTGTTTTTTCTTGCCAAAAGTACTACCACACACTGAGACACCCTGAAACCAAACAACAAAGCCACTGAAAATGACTACCCATACTCGCCTGTTAAATATACACAATAAGCAGCTGAATAGGAGACTCCATTTCTTTGCACCGCATGTCTTTCATGTCAGCTCTGGTGCTGGTAGGCACTGCTTATAAACAGAAAATGTTAACTATGCTTTAAAGATGCACATAATCCTCAGACTGCACACTTTTTAAGTTAAAGAATGTGTTGCATATGACTGTGGCATGAAATGGTATCAAAGAAGTCCAAAGCCAATTCCTGCTACAATTAAAATCAATTCAAATCTCATATGCAAAGAATTCTGGTTCCTGGTTAGTTACTTATCAGACAGACAATGAACTTTAGCCTCAAAATTAGTAGTCCCTGATTTCAAAGCATCCACATAGACAGACAAGATGCTCAGGCTTATCTCCAGTACTCCATACCCACTTTCCCTGACCCACAAGGGTAAGGGAACAATGGACTGCCCCAAGATTTTCACCTCTGGTACCCACCACAACACCATATCCAGCATCACATTTCTTCTGAAGCATTATTTTCCTATGTTTTAAACATATGAAGACAGTCTTAACAAATAAAAAATGGTGAGTGATTGAGAATTGAATTATTAACAAGGAACTGTGAAAAGTATTGTGTAAGATTTGGTGTCTCTTCCTTATTTCCAACACAGCAAAACTAATCTTTGCTATCTACCTCGATGTACTGAATTACTTTTCCAGCATTCTTACATTTTAGAACTAAAGGGCTAATCTGTGAATGCCTTTATTTTAATAGCCTCTCACAAGGCTGGCCTTGAGCCTGTTAGCCAAAAAAAAAATGCTATTTTAAATTAGGACAATGTAAGATAAATGTATTGCTTCAAGCTAGGACTAGAAACATCCAAGAAAACTTAGACCACCAAATTATACAATTCATCCCACACAGCCAATCTTGAACTTCCATTACTCTGTAAAAAATCAGTTTTGCCTGAAAGCTCATAAATCTCTCAATCTCAAACTACATTTTCCAATGAATTAAAGCTGTCTTTCACTCAGGTTTCATTCATTAGACATCGACAGTGTCAATCCCAGTGTGCATTAGAATGCTAAATTTCCTACTTTTGCAGAGTTGTCTGTGGTCTTACATTATTTTATTCACTGGACACTTGATTTTTCATTATAAATACACACAGATGCACTGAATTTAATAGTAACTGTTCTCCTTCGCTCCAAAACAGCTTTTCTGGGCAGTCTGTGCCCCCTCTGTCCCCCCTAGAGCAAAAAGCAAACATGCATCTCACTTCTGGTTATCTGCATAGCACTAAGAGAATGAACCCGTTCTATGTCACCATCAGTGTTAGGGAAAACTGGGCATCACGTGTTTGCTCCAGCCATGGGCTGCAAAGGCAGGTGCAGCCAGTCCAGATTTTAACAGCAATGCAGCAGAACCTGGAGCACTGTGACGGGAATATTCTCCAAACAAGCTGGTTGGGACCCCACGGGCCACAGTCACAGAGCAGATGTAAAATCGCAGCCACTCGGGTGTGCTCTTATCAGCTGGCATGACATGATGCATGTCAGAAACAAAAAGCGCTACGTGCCCGATCTGCCCTACACCCACATTAGCTCACTCGTAATATATGCAGAGTCAGGAAAACATCTCTGCCTTCTAGTTCCTCAGAAGCTATGAAAACAGTCGGATCTGCAACCCGCTCTCCAAAAAGGACTGCAATTCCACAGCCCACAGAAAGCTGTAACAGGGGAAGGCAAAAAGATGCTTTAGTTTTCCAGCTGAGGCCCAAGTTCCTGCGCCTCTTAAAAGGCAGATTTAGAGGTGATGGCAAGCAAAGAAGTCTTGGTAAATTGCTCCTTTCCACACTGATCCTTCCAGAAAGCAGATGCAGTATATATGGCTGCACTGACCGCGACTGTGATTTAGGCAAATCGTTATGCCAAATTGCTTTTCCTGACACCGGTACGTGATGGCAGCGGATGTCACACACACACCCACAGACACACACACACACACCCAGCCCAGTGATGGAGAGCGGAGCTGGCAGCTCGCTGCACCCCATGGAAAGGATGGGAAGATCCAGGCCGCGGTGGGCTCTCCTCCGCAAATTGGGATGCGGTCAGAGCACCGGGCAGCACCTCCTGCGGGAGCGGGCTCTGCGCCCGTTCTGCCGCGGCCACTCCATCGGCAGACGGAAAATCTCCACAGCCACCCCCTCCACCCCCCCCCCCCTTCCCGTTTCGCCAAAGAAATGATGCTGGGTGGGTAAAATAAGAATAAATAAACCAAATCCAGCAAACCAGCGCGTTCGGTATGCACAGCTCCGCGCGGGATTATTCACCAGCGTTAAACACATAGGTCACACAGGCGAAAGCCCACAACCGGCCCCGGGCGGCTGCCGATCGGGGCAGGTGCAGAGCCGCGGTGCCCGCACCGCCGCGCCGAGCACACGGAGCTGCCGCCCCCCGCCGCCGCCCGGGCCGCAGTCCCCGCAGCCGGGAGGCGCCGCGAGGGCGGGAGCGGACCGGCCGCCCCCCACCGAGCACCCACCTCACATCACCCCTGGCTGCGCCGCCCGCCCGCGGGCCAGCCGGCCTCCCCAGCACCCCACGACGCGGGCACTCGGACTCCAACTACCGCACCTGGTGCGGGTCCACGCCGCCTCCTCAGCAGGCAGGGCGGCTCCGGCGGGGGGGGCAGCGCAGCGCAGGGCGGAAAGCCCGGCAGGCAGCCACTCCGCCTGCTGCCACCATCTTCCTCCTGCCGCCGCCGCCGGCACCGCACCGCCCTCCCCGCGTCAGAGCGGCCGCCAGCCTCGCCTCGCCCCGTCCCGCCCCGCTCCGCTCCGCCCCGCTCCTCTGTTCCGCGGGAGCTTGGGAGGGCCGCAGAGGGTGGGTGAAGCGCTGAGTGCCCAGGGGGGGGCCCGCAGAAGCCGGTGCGCTGAGGTGTTGGAGGTACCGCGGGACGGGGCCCAGCGCTAGCACTCCTCACCTCACCTTTCGCACCGGCCCGCAGCCTTGCCTCCGCCGCCATGAGCAGCAGGCAGCGAGGGGGGATGTGTCACCGCACCGCGGGCCCCGCACAGTTGTCAGCCGGCCTTGGGCGTCTTCCACGTATGCGCGCCCTACCACAAGGCTTATTGATGGCCTGTAACGTTCTTACCACTGCCTCCTTCCTGAAAGAGGGCTGCCTCCTCCCGTGTTCGCATATATAGAAATAGGAGTCTTTAGGTGTGTTAGCCCTCGCGCTGCATCTACAGCCCAGGCTGTAACAGCTATGGAATCTTGTAGCTGCTTCTCCAAGCTGCTGTGCCCTGCGCTTCACTGCCTCAGATATTCCACACATACAAGCAAAATCCTAAATTTCTCAAGATAGTAGCTTGTACTTTATGGTGTTTAAATCAATATGGCTGGACAGTCATAACCCAAATAAACTTGTCAGAAGAAATAAACTTTCTCTTTTTTTTTTTTTTTCCAACAAGATTGGTACCTAGTTAGTTTTCCATTTTAAAAAGGGTAGGACACTTTAAGATCCCTAACAACTAATGCAAAATTGTGGTATTTACAACCCAAACTGGTACATTTTGACAGTATTGTGAATTTGTCTCTTCAGAGAATGTGGTAAGCATCAGTGAAGTGTTCAGGCATACCCCACCACAAACTGTCATAAGTAATCTGTACATATAAAGGTTTGTAATTACTTACTATGATAACACAGTGTTAATTTGGAATATAATTCTGGTTTCACCCTCCCAAAAACATACCCAAAAGATAGTTTCTGGTTCTTGGAAACAGGGCAGTGACTATTCCCCCATTATGATATGGTTCAGCCACTCTGGGTGCAGCTGAGTCTTTATATCCCAGTCAAATTGCCACAGCACTCTGCAAGGGAAGACATTGAATGCGAGACTGTGAAAAAAAGAATGTTGTTGAAAAAGAAGGAAAAAGTTAAGAAAATGTGAGTGACTTCTGTTGCTTAGACAACTGCTACTAAAATCCTTTCCTCTATTTTTAACACATTGCAACACTTTGGGTTTTTCCTCCCTTGTTAATAGTTTTTATTTATTGACATTTTTATCTTTTATCATGGGGACATCTTCCAGCTTGACAACTTTTGTAGCGAAAATAACAAAACCCAGAGGAGATCTCTGTTCCCTTCTTCTTTTCTGTGGCCTGTGTATATGGCCCTGGTACAGCTTCAGGCTACCAGAATCTAGGGTGTATAGAATGCGTGTGAGAGACTTCCAAAGCTATTGATTTTTGTGTAGTTACGTTAGGTAAAACACTTGCGATTAAATTCCTTCTTTCTGTCCGGCCTCTCAAAACAGTGAAGCAGTTAGGTCCTAATGTAATGTAAATTTGCCTTGCTTTACCAGGGAGGTTTGACCAGGTGACCTCTAGAGGTCCCCCCCGACACACCTTATTCTGTTGCAGTCTTACAAGTTCCATATCTTAAATACATTTTCCTTCCAAAGCTCCACTCTGCCCCATTTTATTTCACAGCTCATCATGATAGGTCTTCTAGCACACAAGTTGTCTGTGAACCTAAAGAGATGCTGCTGCCACTGCAACAGTGCTACTATGATGTATTTAGCATTGACCTTCAGGCTCTTGGATGTTTTCAATATAATCATCATGGGTCAATTATTTTGTCTTTCAATTTTTGCAATTAAATTGGTGGAAATCATGGTCTGCTTGTTTTCAAGACAAAGCTTTCATTTATGCAACACAGTTTTGTTCTATCTCTTTCTGAAAATGTAGGAACAAATTTTGAGTTTCGTAAAACCAAACTTAGATTAAATTAAAGTTCTGGACAAATGTAAACTGCCCTTTTAAAACTGATGAGTTCACATTTATATATAGTAAACAAACTTGACTGAAAAACTTGTATCAAAAGGACCAAGTCTAAACTGTAACATTTATGAAATGAAGTAATTCTGTGGATGAATCTATACGGCTTGCTGGGCACGAAAATAAAATCTTGCAAAGGTGACAGTTTTCTAAGCCATTGTGGTGACCTGTAACAAGTGCAAATTGACCAGCTTCTGGCATATTCAGACACTACTGCTCTGTAAATAGTGCTGTTTATGCTGAACCCATTTTCATAGAACCATAGAACAGTTTGGGTTGGAAGGGACCTTAAAGCTCATCTAGTTCCAACCCCTCTGCCATGGGCAAGGACATCTTCCACTAGACCAGGTTGCTCAAAGCCCCCTCCTGTTCTCATGGAATGTGTTCCTGTCACAATGGGTCATTGTATATAGTTTCCTTCCCCCCCTTCCCCATATTTCAGTTTAAAGACAACCATTTGCATCAGTTTCTGCATATCCACATCGCTCCTCTGGGCTTTATGGACAGTGTCATATGGAGTTTATAAATCTGCTGCACAACATCACAATCTGCCTTTTTTCTTGTAATATTTTAGGGTCATTTGGCACAAGCTGCTGTGTGAGTACTGGCAGAGCATCTATCTCACAGGGAAGAGCCTGGCCCAGGTTTCATACTGACATCTCATTAGCTGAGCCTGGATATTTCTAAGGGGAAGAAGTTGTGCTTAAGGTTTCACTTTTCAGGAAAAAAACTATGCTCTCTAAAGCACATTAACTGTATTCAGCAGATTTACACTCCACCTCTTTTTATATACCCATTAGCCTATATAAAAGCCTTGGGCATGGCAGCTCCGACCCTTTTTGCTACATTAGCCTACTAATCTAGTCAGCTTGTATGTATTTTCAGGAATTGGACACTGGAATGATTTTAGGTCTGTGAGTTGTTACTTTCAGCCTTGGGCCAAAGGGAAAACAGCTCAAACAAGCTGAAAAGACCAGTGCAAGCTTGGCATAATTTTAAGGTCAAATAGCTCAAGGTCCACAAGGGACAGAAATGAATGCTTTTTACTGTCTAAAAGACTGGGATTACAGCTTTCATATGTCAAAAAGCATTAATCTCTGACTCTAGTTGTATGTGAATTACCTGTTGCTGGAAGATTGTCTTCTGTTTCAGATGTACTTGCTGATACTGAAGTAGGTGGCTTTCAGAAATGTAAAGTATTTAAAATTATTATATTGGACCAATGAACAGCAGGAAGACATTTTTTTGAATAAAATCTTCAGAAAGTAAAATCAGCCAGCTCATCTCCTTGATTAGCTTGGTCTGAAACAGCTAAGTCAGGAGCATGGAGATCTAAAAACCAGATCTATGGCTTTCAAGCCTAGAAATCACCAGTATTGTCAACTATTCTGACTTTGCATATAATAGACCTGTAAAATTTCACTCTGTGTGTCTGCATCCAGTCTGTAACTCATTAGCAGTACAACAAACTCCTAGGTTCCACTGGCATTTTCCTTCATAACGTGGTTTCCCACCTCAGGGAATGATACCTTAACATATCTTAAGCACTCTTACACACTAGACTACTGCACAAGGAAAACCCCTGCCATTTTCTTTATTTGAATAGGTGTAGTCTTTAAGGTAGTACTGGAAGATACTACCTTAAACTAGGTAAGGTAGTATTTAAGGCTTTATTCAGTAAATGCTTCTTTTCCCTTTTCTGTGGCTGTATCTTATGACATGCCAGGAAGGTAGCCCTTAATTAACTGAGATTCAAAACTCCTTGAAGTTTTCAAGTGCTGTTTCAAGCACTGGTCATTGCTCCCAAAAAAAAATCAATGCAGATTTCTACAGATCTTATTTTCTGTTGATTTCCATCATCCCATTGGCCAAGCTTTGGAGGAGGCATTCCTGTATTGAAATAGAAAACTTCACTTCTATTGGATTGCAATTACTGTAGCCTGCCCATCCACAGCCTGCAAAAACATGTTGTCCCTGTTTCCTAATGTTATAATGATCTGAGGGAACAGTATATCACTAGTTATGCTTTGAAGCACTTACCTTGCCTGAGGGGCCATATACTAAATATTTAATTAATTTGAATTATAAAGCATGCAGCCTCATCTATGGAAGGGCCTTAAACAGACAGCTGGCAAGGAGAAAGCTCTTCAGGGTATAATAAAGTAAAACTGCTGTGCCCTCCAGAAAACTAGGCAATAGGCTTAATCACAAAATAAATCCCAAAGATATAAAAAAAATCTGAAAGCCCAAGGTATAATAAAAAGGAATCAGCCATATGGATAATATCATCATATGCAGTAGTATTTGAGGAATTCAGCAACAGTGCATTGAAGTAGGCAATTTTGAAAGTATGGGAATCTGAAAAAGGAGTGTGATCTGCTTGAAGCTTACTCTCAATTTACTAGCCCCAATTTTACACACTGTAGACAACTTTTCTTCACTCTTCTGCTTAACTAGTGAATTTGTCACTTTTTTTCATAACGTTTTTACAGGGGTTTTTGAGATATAAGCATAAATATGTAATAAAGCTGATTGTGGTTCTTTATATAGAACTGTTGAATAAAACAAAACTGTATTTTCCTAAAAAGCTGTAACAGTTTAAAGACAAATTGATATAAATCTCCTTTGTATAATGATTATAATATATTCAGACTATAACATGAAAACCCTAAAACTTTTAATGACCACAGTGATGGAAAATAAAATGTATTTTCCAGGTGTAGCAGTTGGAAAAAGTATCTGTCTAGTGAGTATAAATAACTTGACTTACAATCAGATTGAAGAATTTATTTATGTAAAATACCTAGATTCATACTTATTTGGCTGTTTTTCCTCACAGCAGCCTTGAACAGAATGTTACATTTATGAAAGCCAATTAATTCAGAAAGAATATCTTGCATTTGATACATCCAGCTGGGATTTTTCATAGTTTCCATATGGGTGTATGGAATCTCTAGCAAAACTTACACATTGGGAGCCTCTCAGAAGGAACAAAAATGTTATATTAAATATGCTAGCTGCCCTTGTAGTTTTACACTGATAGATCTTTAGTAGGTTTACAGGAGCCAGCATGTTCAAACAGTAGGAAAGGGAGCTTGGAGAAGACTGACTCCATGTACTCTACTTTACACTCCTTACCTACCTCCATATGTGGGATTTTGAGGGGCTGACCTGTTGGCAGCATCCTGATTGTTTGCAGCTGCTGGAACCAGGAGTGGAAGTCTGAGGGTCCTTGTGTTAACCACAGCCATTGCCATTGTCTCCCAGTGGCTGCGTGGTACAAATGCATTTTCAGGCAAGAGGTAAGAAATAAGGTCTTGCTGAAAATGACTTCTTGTTGCCCTCACCAAGAACTCCTGTAGTATGAACATCTTCCTTCTGAATGCCTTTTGTGCTAAGCTTATTAGCAAGGACATTTCAATGTCATTTGTATGTCTCTGACTTCCTGTTTTCCCGGCCTTTCTTTTCAGAACCTATTTATTTTGCTCAGCAGTCTTTACCAGCACTCTGCCAAAGTGCACCAAATACCTCCACTCCTAGTTTTATATGTTCATTTACCCGCTTGTGAGATCTACACAGTAGAGGGGATAATTCAACACTACCCTGATCTTCACCATCTAAGACCTAACAACAGATGGAGACAGGACATTGTCAAACCACTCAAATGACCTTCTCTAACAGCGAACTCTGCAGAGTCCCAACCAGTGGTTCAGATTTATCTATACAGGGAAAAAAGTTAAAAGGGATGTTCTGGACTGTGTGTCTTCTAGCAGTGCCAACAGCTTCACCTCTGGTTTGTCTTTCCATTACAGTGCAGTTTCTGAGGTGTTTCAGGGAGGGAGATGTGGGAGAGTTTAAAGTCTAATTTGGAGAAGGCAGCAGGGGTGCGTGGTTTGCAAGGTTGAAAGAAGCATAGGACTTGGCAGGGTCAGTGTCTATTCCATCTGTCGTTCAGGCAGGGGAAGGCCTTGCCAAGGACACTTACAGGGAGCATAGAGAGTAGGAGTGCTTGTTCTACAGAACAAGAAACCCCCCCAAAAGACTCTATCACTAATCAGGCAATGGGATTATTTTCTCAGTGGGAAATTTTTGTCACTTCAGCAGCAAGACAAGTAATACCCTTACTGGTGGGCTGGTTCCTGGAGTCAGGTACTTCCAGCACTGCATGTGGTGCCATAGAAACCAGCCGTGGCATCCACCCAACTGCTTGGCAAAACCAGGCTAGAATTAGGCTCAGCTACAGTTTTTAAATCGATAGCCTCCTGTGTGCAATTTTAGGCTTTAAGTTAATGACTTGGCACCAGTACCGTTCACAACAGCTTTGGTTTTGGATTTCAGCAAATGGGAAGAACCTCAGCTGAGGTATTTCCACTGGGAGCCCCAAAGAGTCAAAGAGAGAGCAAAAGGATATACTCCCAGTGAAGTATCCCCAGAGCCACAAACTCCCTCCTGCTAGCAATCTACTGGGTCCAGCATATTGCTTGCACATTCAGGCTTTCAGACTCACTGCAAGTCTTATTTTTTCGAGGTGAAGCTCGTGATACATATCAGGTGAGATCTTTTACTGTTTCTTCTTTGAAGCACATCAATGTTGCATCAATGTCTCCCACGCAGAAACCTGTATTATGTTTTATCACACCTGTTGATTGAGCCCTTTGGTCAAGTCTGTATCTTAGGCCTTACCACACTACCTGGCAGGACTGAAAGTACTCCTTTAAGCAATGCTTGAAAGAGAAGTGCCAATGAAACCCATTCTTTTATTTTTTTTTAAAGGCTACTTATCGTATGTGATCCCTTTTTAAGTGTCAGTCTCATGATAACTGAGATGCCTGATCCTTGTTGATAGGAGAAATGTAATGTAAGTCTGAGGGAATCAGTGTCTTGTCCGAAGATCAAATATGTATTAACAAAACCAAAAACGCAGCTGTCGTGGTTTAAACCAAGTCCCCCAACTCCCGGAGAGTTAGGAAGGAGAATCCAAAGAATGTAGCCCCCACGGATTGAGATAAGAACGGTTTAATTGCTAAGGCATAACACAAACCCCTACTGCCATTTACTACTACAAATAATAATGATACAACAAACAGCAAGTGAAAAGAATACAACACCCCACCAGCCACCGACGCATAACTCACTCCACCCTGCCTGGCCGAGCACCATGTGCTCCTACCTCCATTTTTCTCCTGAGCTCTACCCCTCCAGCTTTCTCCTTCCCAGTATGCATCCTGGGCATCACGTGCTATGGTATGGAATACCTCATTGGCTAGCCTGGGTCAGGTGTCCTGTCTCTCCTTCCTCCCGGACTCCTCTCTTCCACCTGGCTGGAAAAAACCTTGAACAAAAACACCCTCAAAACATGCTCAAACCATGACACCAGCCCAGCCTAATTTACTGCAAATCAATGAGGAAATCATCCAGGTGCAGGCCTGCATTCAGACCACAGGAGCAAATACAAGAATAAGAAAGTCAACAGTTTTTACTGAAATATGAAGCAATTGAAATATACAAGAGCTAGCTGACGCAACAGGAGAAGCTGTCACAAAAGAATTCAGGGATATCTGTGGGGTTTAATGATGAGTAGGGTCAGATAATAAAGCCTTGCAGAAAACTGAGAGAGTTTTAAGTTCTCTGAGAACACAGCAGCAACAAACTAAATGAAAAACAATGGCCTGTCTAGACCTGTGTTTATGCTAATATTTGTATTCATTCAAATAGCAAAAGCTATTAACGTATATGAAGTCTGTTACAACATGCCTTTTAAGGTGATGGTGAATCAACTTCCAAGTACTGTGTTACTCTGCTGAAATTGGAACATCCTCCTTGTCAAAGTAAATTAGCCCAGGAGGAGGCCTGCTTGTGTATCTCAAGTTCACATGTATCTGCTACATTCCTTTATACCCTCTATTTGGGAAAGCTTCACTTAGTGGGGGGGACTGTGCATAAATACTAGTCATCAAATGGTAGATGGCAGCAACAAATATGATGTACAGTCCAGCAGATTTGATGGATGATGTATATTATTTCATACACAGCTCCTCTCCACTAAGATTTTTTCCTCTTGCATAGCAAGATTGCTGGGTCATGTTTAACAGTGACTGTCACCTGGAGAGGTGAAAAGAGCAAGCAGCAGAAGTGAGTGAACAGGCTCAGGGGCTGGCTAGCTGAGAAATGTTCTCATGTTGCCATATTAACCAAGTTAAGATGAAAGGCAGCCTTACGGCTTCTGCTAAAGAAATGGGATCTTAGATTACTTTGGTGAGGAAATTTCATCCCTGCTCAGAACACGTACATAGGTACACAAATGTATGTTCACACATAATGGTATTTTTCACATCAAAGGAACACAGGAGTAAGATCCTAGCTCCACATTTCTATTCCTTTTAGAAGAGTTACAGGAGACAGACATGTTTCAAACCAGTACAGACAAATTTAAAGCATTGGCAGCAGAGTTCACTTGAAAAAAAACGTTAGCCTTGTGCTAAAGATGTAGCCAACTGTTATGGTCATGAGTACTCCCTTTGTTTTACTTTAGCTTAATTTCAGCTGAAGGTAGTCTAACATTTCTGAACTCTCCTGCGATTCTTTTTCATTGTCATGGTTTTACAATATGTCACCATGGGATTAAATGGAAGTTTGTTGGAAGAGTGAACCTTTTTTTTTAGATTAACTTTTATTGAAATGAAGCCCATTTTTGTAGATGTATAGTATTATTTCTTTATATTGATCTACATTGACAAGAATATGCTCCATAATTAATGCATAGCAAGACTTGCTCCCCATTTCTAAATGACATTTAAACTGTTACAGTGTAACTAATCACATGAAAAGGGAAATGGTGTTTGAAATCAGAATTTTTGGTGTTAGAGACCATCCTGAGTAAAGGCTGCTGTGAAAACAGTATGTGTGGGAATTCATTTTACTAGCAGTTTTTGACCCAAACTGTGGTAGGTAGGAGTTTAAACGGTTAAGGTATTAAAAGATTTTTTATATGCAACATTTTCACATAAAAAGTATCAATACTAAGGCTGAATACTGTGGTTCATATGTGATATATCACAAAAATGCCATGGATTCTTTGCTGCAATTTCAGCATTGCAGTCTTAGTAAAAATTATGTCTGCTACTCATTAATTTAAGCACTATCCACCTATTGTTCTCGTGGAATTCGGAAACTGAAATTAAAAAAAAAGCATATATATATATATTCTTGTATTACTGAAAAACATGAAAATACAAAGATTACTCCATCTGAAATAAGTTTCCACACAGGCTGAATTTATTTCCTTCAAGTGCATGACTGATTACTATGGAGATGAACAGCCAGATCAGAGACCCATGTCCCCAGACGCCTTCTCCAGAGATTCTTGTGTGACAGTGTACTCACAACTTTGTATTAACCAATTTGGTCCTGTTTCTCTTTTCCTCAGAAAAAGCCATATTGCTCTTCAGTAGTGAAGCTACCCCCATGAGGAAAGAAATTAAGGTCAATGGATTATCAGTGGCTACTAACTTTTCACAGCTCCACTGATTTATCTGCAGCTCTGATGAATCTCCCTGTCCAAAACCAGTTATCTCCCATACAACTAAGCATGCATAAACAGGTATGTTAACCTGAAGTGACTATAGAATGGGGATGCCTTATTGTTTTACTTTGCTTCGTGCCTGTGTGGGCTTAACTAAAGATGTATGCTTTTAGCTTTAGGGTGGATAATGATAATGAATGGCCAGACTGATCTTTCTCTTCCTGCCTTCTATTTGATGCCTTTGGTAATGACTGATTGCCATGGAAACCATTAACTGGCACCTTCTGTAATTTCTGTCTTTTCAATCAGATGGAGACGCCAGGCAGATTACTGTCAGGCAGACTGATGGCTTGGCTTCCTGAGTGAAGATTTTGGGAAGGGCTTTAACCACGCTTACTTCAAGCACGATGGGATAAGCTTTAACTCGCTTACTTCAAGCGAGTGGGATATGCAAATCTGGTTTGAAAAGGCTGTTTAGGCAGTCAGGGAGTGTCTGACCAGGACTGTCATCTCCTGAGTAATCTGGAGCTACCCATGCACTGGTCCGCCCGCATGCAAGGTTGGATCTGCAGCTTCCCATGCACCTTGTCACCTACCGATTCGATCCTCACCTGTCCATACCAACAAGTGAGAGCAAGCCCTTCCAGCTTGTGCGGTGGATGCTTTAGGTGAGGCACAGCTTGTGCAGAACTGGTCCCATCCTTTACACCTGAGGTTTAACTGGCAGGCCTAGCGAGCTAGGATGGCGACAGCAAAGTCCCCAGGGCATAGGTTTGGTTAGAGTGTCCTCTTAGATGGCAGACCAATACAAGGCTGGACGAGCTCCATCAGCCTGGGTTTGAAGATAGGAGTTTTCCTTCTCCTATGTTCTGAGCAAGACTGTCATTTCCTGGGTCAATCTTGAGCGACCACTACCGTGAGCCTACTGAGGCGCCAGCAGTGGGATTCTGACTTAGAGGTGTTCAGTCATAAGCCCGCAGATGGTAGCCTTGCACCAGTGGCTCCTCAGCCAAGCGCACGCACCAGGGGTCTGAACCTGCGGTTCCTCTCGTGCTGAGCAGGATTACAATTGCAACAGCACATCATCAGTAGTGTAAAACTAACCTGTCTCACGATGGTCTAAACCCAGCTCACGTTCCCTATTTGTGGGTGAACAATCCAATGCTTGGTGCATCCTGCTTCACAATGATAGGAAGAGCTGACATCGAAGGATCAAAAAGTGATGTCGCTATGAATGCTTGGCTGCCACAAGCCAGTTATCCCTGTGGTAACTTTTCTGACACCTCCTGCTTAAAACCTAAAAAGCCAGAAGGATTGTGAGGCCCCGCTTTCACGGTCTGTATTCGTACTGAAAATCACAGGCAGATACTTCCATTTAAACAAGCAAGCTCATATGGAGAAAGCAAGCAAGACCTTTGAAATCCAAAAGCTTCTGCAGCATCTTTGTTACCCACATTGTCTTTTGAGCTGCAGGCTATCCAGAAATGTTTGCCAAAAGTAATGCTGATACTATAGGGTATGTCAGAGTTGATAATATATCCAAGAGAAATAAAAAAAAACCATCCCATAGCAGAACAGAAAACTTACTTTGTGAACACTCCACTTCAGATGACGAAAAACACTTGCCCTCAAAAGGCTGTCTTCCTCTGTTAGATACCACTTTCCTGGCTTGTCACGTCAGATACATCTCATGTATGCAAAACACAGCCAAACAACAAACATGCTTCTGTCCTGCATTTTTTCATGCTGTGCCCCCCAACTTACCCGTCTACTGAGATGTATCTTGCTGTAACATTTCCACTTCCTTTTACTTCTTTACCAGATACTGCCCTGAAGTCATTCTCACAGGAGCTTCTGGTTACAAGGGAAGTGGCAAGCCCATGGCTTGCTTTGCAAAGGCATAGCAACCCCAAACAGACTGCAGAGTAACAGCCAGATGCTCTGTGCCTCAGAAAAAGAAAGAAAAAAAGCAATGTCATTACTGCCTTCTGGCATCCAGCAAAGGAGTTCTAGTGGCTTTCATATGCTTATTAGTAGCTGGGGAAAAATTATATTTATTGGCACTGGAAAACAGTGGAAGATCTGAAACTCTGTATCAAAGAACAAATAACTAACAAAATAAAGGAGAACAACCATGCAGACACATTGCATTTTTAATTTCTTTTAATGGAATCACAGAATAGTTATGGTTGTAAAGGACCTTAGGATCATCAAATTCCAACCCCCCTGCCATGGGCAGGGACACCTCACGCTAAACCATGTCACCCAAGGCACTTTTCATGTGTGTTGTTAGCTCATTACCTCACATGTGTAGCTGATGAACAAGGTATAAGGATGAGAAGACAATAAAAAAAACAAAACAAACACATAAACTTGGGAGTTATTGAACCTATGATTCCAGTCATGCACTGTAAAATATATAAAACTGCCTAACATTCTTTGAAGGATTTTTACTTACACTGCTACACTGAAATACTCTAACATAGTCATTGCTGTAGATAAAAACACTAAGCCCAACCATACATTCTGTTAATAATTCAATATTCTTTAATATTAATAATTTATTAAATCATTAAATATTTAAATTGCATGAATGTCAGAATTATTTGCGTAACAGCCTGAAGTGAAAGCTCTTTAGAGAGCTACTGATTGCCCTGATATACAAGGTCTAGAAGCAAATTTACTACAGTATTAACTCAAGTCTATGAAAGGTACCTTAACATATAAGTCAGCTTTGATAAACAATGAACAATTTTTGATAAATTAAAGCAAATGAAGCAGAATGCTATTTGAGTTTAACAGATCTAAAACCTGAAGACTGAGTCCAGGTGTTAATGCATATGTATTTGCATAATTAGAAAGTTTCAACAAATCAATGAGCATCTTTTCATCCAATTCAGATTAGGGGTCACCTGACGATTCTTCTTCAGCTAGTCTCATGAATTTTACGCAGCAAAATTTGTGTTCTAAAGGCAATCAAGTAGGTTCAAAGTACCATGTTTCTGTATTATATCTTTCATATGAACCAAAGAAAGAATGTTTTTTTTTAACTAAGAGGGCAGTTACTGGCTTTTAAGATCCACAAAATGTTTTCCCTTCAATTGTAACACCACAGAAAAATGTATGGACCCTGGAAGCTGGTATAAACTATTCCCGTTGATTTCAGATTTTAAAAGAGGCAAGAACTTCACTGAACATCATGCTGAAACTTAAAGAAGTTACAGAAAGAAGCATCACTCAGCTGTCCAAATTCTGCAACTCTCAGCAATACAGACAGCTTCTAGAAATTTCCAGAAAGAAATTTCTGACACAGAAAAGCTGCTGCTCTTCTTTATCTTTTCACAAACTAAGCTTGAACAAAAGATATAGGAATAAATCTGAAAAAGTCTTAACCATTGATGTTTAAATAGAGCAGAACCAAGTCTGCTGCCATCACCTGAATTCACAAGAGAGGATGAAGTTCCTGTGAAAAGAAGCTTATCACTGAACAGAGATCAGCAATAATTAGGAAGGGTATCTGTTGGTAAACATATCATAGACCAGGGTAAATACACTGTCACAGAAAACAGAGGCTTTTTAGGAGATGGAAAGTTTATTTAAAAACTGTGAACATTTAACAAAAACAATTTTACACTATTTTATTTTCTACAGAAATACAGTAACTTACAGCTGTGCTTATTCCATTGTCACTAATGCATATAAAAAACAAGTCTGCTGAGAAATAGGGGGGGGGGGGGGAGTCTATTTACCACCACCACTAAAATTGTACCTGTAAATTTTAGAAGACATCTGCATAGAATAGTGAGGGCTTAGGGGTGCTCTGTTTTTTCAACTTATTTTTTATGTTGTGCTACTAGGATATATAAAAAAATCATTAACATGCAATACAAAATATTTGAGATAGAACAACGTAAAACTCAGTGTGCACAACTGTAAAGCAGTGCTAGGATGCCCCCCTACATTTCTAACTAGACATCAGACAACTGAACATTTTATATAGTGGAATCTCAACTTCCCTTCATGTCAAAACTAGATTTATAACCATGAAAATCTATACTTGGCTAGGTTGCACTGAAGACGGATTAAAGGTGTGGAGAAAATTATATAACAAATCATTGTAGAACATCTCAAATTATCATTAAGTAGATGTATTTAAAAAAGGAAATTAGCTGTTGCCTAGTTATAAGTATTTGTGAGATGCCAGGGTGACAAATGTGCAGCTGCACCATAGTGTATATAGAATGCTTGGAGAACAGCAACACTTAACCCATTCACTATTTATTAAGACTTTCTCCCTTCAATATTGCATCAGTTATCACGTGGCACTTAAAAGTTTTCCATTCATCCCCAAATACCTTGTGTAAAACTCAGGTGTAAACCTACATGCTGTTGATACACAATACTTCCCAAACTAAGCTATGACCCTGGTTTGCACACAGGTATGTTGTATGAAACCTTTTACTACTGCAAAAGAGGAGAAAAAAATTTAAGAGAAAAAAGAGAGGGGTAGGGGAGAATGGAAAAAGAGGAAAAGAGGGGTGTAAAGGTGGGGGGAGCAAAGTTGGGGAGGGCAGCAAAGGGAGAAAAGGAAGCTTTCTTAGCTGTTTATACCCTGTAGTGTTTCTCTCTAGCTGCCCTTTAAAGCCTGTAATATTCCCCAACCATAACAGCTTCTCCTCAACCACAGGGCTAATATATACTACCCAACTCTTTTTCCTTGAACTCATGAATACAACCATTTGCAAAAGACCAAGAAGTCACTTACAATCCAGCACACTAGATATGCCAAAGCTACCACATAGCAGCTGATATCCTCTCTGCAGCATGGCCTGATCCTAAGCCAGTGGGAATTTTGTCACTCATTTTAATAGATGTAGAATTTAAGCACTCAGAACAGAAACAAGCTTATGACCAGATCCTGCAAATTATTTCTGTACAAGGACCCTGGAGGGTTTATTACTTGTTCATACCAAGGTTTCTGATTCAAAGAACGCCCAAATTAAGTGAGCCGAGAGTGCACATACTGACTCAAGGCTTTCGTACATATTCTACCTTCTGTTCTACCAGTTAGTAAGAGAAAATGAAAAAATAAACCAACCCCCCCCCCCCCAAAAAAAAAACACCACCAAACCAAAAACCAAGAACCAAATCCTAACCCCAAAAAAGAGAAAAAAACCAACCAACCTAGCCTGTATGAGCAGAGCATGTCCTTGTTTTTTTCAGTTTTGTATTTAAGATGATGAGCAATAAGTTCAGAAATGCCCTGTGGTTCTAAGTACTCATTTTAGATAATTTGGAATGAATCACACTGTTTAATAGGAGACAGGAAAGGTGCTAGCATTTTCCAGTAAAACTGAGCACTTTAAGGAGAGCTCTCAAATCCAGTAATTCAAAATAAGAATGCATTAAAAATTATGAGTAACTTTGAAAATATTTTTTAATGTGATTAATTTTTGTAAAAAGAACATAAAGTACCAAAAAAGACTACTTGTTGTTTGTGTTCGAATACCAATTTCAGTTGCTAGTTTGTATCTGATGTACTTTTCCCAATCTTTTGTGATATATAAGCACTTTCATCCAAAATATGCCTGTCTGTTCTTTCCTGAGGGATTCCTGAAAGGTGTTTGCCAGGTAGAACACTGGCTGAGTACTTCCCAGTTCTCCCAGCTTGCAAGTTCACCATCTCAAACACTTCCTTTGAGCACTTTGAATAAACACCACAACTAATCAATTGGTTTGGGTATGCATGCTCTGGCCCAAGTATCATGAAAGTAAGGCAAAGTAAGCCAGTGAGGAGAAGCTTTCAGCAAAAACCCTGACACTGGCAATGATCCTGCTAGATCCAGACTTAGGACAGGTCTTCCACAGAAGAGTTCTGTTCACAGATCACCAACTTTATATGAATATAGCCATACACAGGAGACTTCTGCCATATTCACAGGACATAAATACAGTTCCGCCACCCATCCATCCATCCAAACATACATGAACACTTATTGTTGGAGAATAAATATAAATAATTTATTTATAGATAAGCTCTCTGCTGACGATAAAAAAAATAAAACAATCCCCTCTGAACAACAAAAATAAGATTAAAAAAATCCCCCTCTAAAAAGAACTCATCACATGACAAAGTAAGACCTGTGGAAAACAAACTTAGTGCTTTACATTCACTATCCTGTGGAACACTGGTTGTTTATCAGACTACTTTCCAGTGTCTTACTGTCCTGCCATAATTTTATGTTTCCTGCCACAAAATTTACCATTTCTCTAGTTTATCTGCACTGGAAATCTATATACATTTTACAGTGATCATAACTATATATCTGAGAATTTTTCATAGAAAAAGTATTGTAAAATATTAAACCAACTGTATTTCTCCCTCATATGAATGCTGCAAGAATTAAATATTTTTTCATGTATCTTGATAAAATAAGTATTTTTCTCTATACAGAAGAGTACTTTGATGGACATGAGAGTGTTAGAAAATTAGTGTTTAATGGCTCACTTGAACATTGTAGTGCTGTCACTACCTTGCAACTTAAAACCATTTAAGACACCTACTATTTTTATTACATGAAATTAAAGGCAACATTCCTAAGCACACTTTTCAATATGACTATCCAGTTTTAAATGTAGCCACTTCAAAAAAGAAAACAAAAGGGAATGAACACAGTAGGTATAAATATATTTTGTCTTGTAAAACAAGTTCTGGTACCTTGTATCATTTATGTAATTTTTTCAATTACAGGTAGTATTCTCTTAAAAACACCCAAACATTTATCTACTCATTCTACACAGGCATTCAGGAAGTCTTAGTGTATTAATGATGTACCAATTTCATATCCTTATTCACAATGAACGTACAAGTGTACCTTATCCAACAAGAGCTCTTTGTTTCACCATAAATATATTCTCTTTAGAAAGCGTACCATGAAGAAAATACACACCTCACTGTGGGTTCTCCCTACCTTCATCTATATACAGTAGATTAATAAATGGTGCAGATAAAGATGGTTAATAAACTAGACTTCAGTTGAGTCCTGCTCTTCAGAATTGCTGTATTGTACATAAGCATCTGCCACACAGCAACAACTAAAAGCTTTTGCGATTTTTGTATTCACACTCCTAGCAAAAGTTCTTTAAAAAAATAAATCTTAAGATTCATAGTGCTTCAACAGATACTATAAAAAGCTTCCCCATCATTACAACTTATGTCTTTGTGAGATAGCAACTACCCTACTGAATAGTACAAGGGAACTCAGAGAAGAAACCCAGCAGCTATCAGGAGCTTCCATAAGACTGCAACAGCAATTTAATATACAGACTAACAATACGATACAGATGAGACAGATGAATGAAAGGTCTAGTGTGAACCATTAGGTACAGTATTAGCATGTGGGTAGATATAAAACATTTTCCTAGATGAAAAAAACAAACAACCAAAAACCTTAAAAGCTGGTTATTATATGCCTAACTATTTTTTTTTCTTTAAATCGATAATTATAAACTGTAAAAATGTACCCTAATTCACTACAATATACTATGCCCTGAGAAGTAGCATTACACACTAGTAAAAAGCCACTAGGAAGTGTCTGGTTTGTAATTCAAAAGCATAAGCTGTCTACAAGGAATTTCTTGGAAGCACATACTTCCTCCATTTTTCAGCAATGCATTGCTTTTTCAGAGGAATATACTAATGAAAGTTTATGCTAATTCTAGTTTACCCAACCATAACTACAAGAGTTTATTTTTAATTTTTTCCTGTCCTTTAAACTCTCCTGGGGAAACTAGATGGCTTCATAGGTAAAGCTCTTACTTTTCACCCCATAAAGAGGATGCAGGCCTAGTATGATGTTCTGAAAAACTAAGCCTGATGAGCTCCACTTAAGGACATCAATGTGAGCTACTTTTTGGGAGGTAGTCAGCTAGCTAAACACAAAATGAGGCCACCTCACCAATGCTTTGCTACATTCTTCTTTGCTGGTTAGAAGAACAGAGAGAAGGCTGGGATGTAAACACACCCCTGATCACACAGGGGAAAAAAGGGCAAATTATGTTAGCCAGGGACAATGAACTTCCTTTGAAACCAATTTAAAGTTAAGTGCCTTTGAGAATAGGCGAGTTACCCTCTTTCCTTTTTATCTGACATGAATAAAACAGTAAAACCTAATTGTAAAGACCTCTCATCACCAAATGAGAACAGGACAAAAGTCACATCTGCATTTCACTTCACTGCTTCTTTTTCCAAAATTGCTCTAAAAGATACAACTCAGGAACTGTGGGGTTCCCCTCTCCTTCCCCCCCAGTAAGTGCAATGGTTCACTTCTTAGTAAACTAAAAAAACCTAAGGAACATTCTTCCCTCACAGAAGACCAAATAAAACTAAACAAATAACCCTGTCTGTCCAAAAATTCATCAAGTCTCTGAAGACTCATCACTTAAATTGTTCTCTGGAAGTCACATCTTGATCATTGTGTTATGTTATTCTGAAGAAGTATGCTTGTTGAGTCTGGCTACGCAGACAAGCCTTTCCAAAACCCTTCATTTCTACTCATCAATACCATACTGTACTGTTTTAAAAATTCTTTAATACTCTACCTAGGAAAAACAAACAAACAAACAAATAACTTACTCCTGTCCATACAGACTAGCTACACATTTTAATTAAGCAGCACTAACATAAAACTGGAAATGCCAGAAATTTTGCTTGTAAAACAGAACCTAAGCTTTCCCACTATAGCATGAATTTGCTTATTCGTTTTAAGTAAGTTCCATATAAAGTAATGAATCAAACAGAATAAAATAACAATTTACTTTTCTGCCTCTTTAAACGACACAAGGGTTTAGTTGTATAAAGGACATGTAAGAAGTCAACAAAACACTAATAGGCAGGCATGAATAGATTAACAAATATTAATCAGAGCCGCTATAGTAAAGCATTCCAATAACAACTTTAAACAAGTTTTGTTATTGTAGCTATCTTTAATGCTGCATGTGTTGCTCCAGTGACTGTAAGACACAAGATAATCCAAATGCCAAGGAAATAACAGTGAAGGTATTTAGCAGCAAAGAATTCAACTTCTTAAAAATGTGATTCCTTCTATTGTAATATTTGTAGTTTCAAATTACACTTGTTCCTCAAACCCCTTTGTTTCTAGCATAAAGAAATACCTACACAGGCTAATCCAGTGAACAAAAAGAGTTTTCATCAATTTAAATGACACTACAGCAGAAGACAAAATCAGTAAAGATGCTGAAGTTCATATAAAGCCTTTTACAGATGTAAAAGTTTGATTTTATATTTGAAGGAAATTCATAAAGTAAGAGACTTGTATTCTGCATCTTCTGTTGGACACTTTCTGCAATAATGTTCACCAAGTACATTGTAAGTCTCTGACCTCTGAAACACAAAAAAACTGCAATTGATTACTTAAGATAGCTGTACTCAATCACCTTTATGTGTAACACGTGTAACTACCAATGGCCTGAAACCATTTTGCTTTTCTTCCAGCAGTGGCCAAGTGGGACTCTGTATTAATACCGAATGGTTAGACAGGTATGTTCCAAAGACCACGGTTCCAGAACATCCCACACTTGTGAGCTTAATGTAATTTTTGGGAAGTGTCTCCTCAATCATTCCATGTAAGTGGCTTCAGGACATTGACAGCTTGAAGTAATTTAGTTACATACTTTCTTCTTTCATATAATCTATAGTTATAATGAAAATATTAAAGTGTGATTTTGACAGCTTATTGTTTGTATTTCTTTCAAAGAAAGATAAGACATTTTGATTTCACTTTTATTGTTCACTTTTCTGTGTTGCAGAGTCCGGTCTGCAAACACTTCTAAATGTAGCTATTCTCACTGGATTAAAAAAAAATAAATAGTACTTCCACTAGGTGTAGGCTTTAAAAACCCACAGTTAAGAGTCATACTGCAGCCACCCATGTTTCATAAAAATAAGCAATATCGACCAACTCTAATCAGAGCTCTCAGAACATTTTCCAAGTTTGAAAATAGAATGCAGCTCTGTTCAGTTACACACGACCAAATCTTGTCTTCATACAAGCATGTGTGACATGAACAGGAACTGCACAAATGTTTATGAGGGCAGCTGATGGATTTGTTTATGAAGGCAAGATCGTAAAATTCAATAGCACAGTAATTCCATGATACAGTTCTAAGAAAGCCACCTAAGCCTCCAGGTAATAGTCTGGAAGAAATATATAATGGGCTTCAATTCAGATTCTAATACAGATCCTTTCCTCTAAACCCCTCAATCACGCTAGTGCATGAAGAGACCATCTCTTCCCTTCCACAGTTCAAGAAATATTTCTTATCTTGCTCCCACTTCCCAGCCTGCTCCTGCCACTAGTATTTTTCTCATGAACAGGTAAGTTTCGCTAAGGTAAACAGAACACACAACTGTGTTACTGTTGAAGTAATCTGGGACCAAGAGCATGATTCCTAATACATTGCCAGCTGACTTCATGCTTCCCAGGTTCATACTAGTCATTAATGGTATACTGTTAATCAAGCTGATCCAGGCTACCATACATGCTATGCATCAAGTCCTCTGGACTGGGTAAAACTTCTTGCTCAAGTTAAGTTTTTAAGTTCAGGCTCCAGTTTGTAATTTAACCTACCCATTTGTCAGTGGTCATAGAGACAACATCTTATGATGAAATTAGCATCTGAAGCCATTCTCACACTTCATGTATTGACTATGCTCTTCTGCAACTAAAACCATCAACCAAGACAACATCCCAAAGCACCTCAAAACAAAATGCCATGTCTAGTAGGTCCCCAGCTATACAGAGGCAGGTGTGGATATCCACAGAGCCAAAGCTTTGCCATGGATATACTCAAGCCTAGGTCAGTCTTATCTAGGTACTGTAAACAGAAGACTGTACACTTAGAAATGTCTTTGTTAGCTACTGTGGTGCCTGAAATGAGTTATGAACATAATCTCTAAGACTAGAGGTGGCCTATGTTCATTCTGAAATGCAAGAGTAACCCCCATCCATCAAATTTTTTAGACCTGTTGGAACTGCACATTTCAAGTGCCTTTTTTTTTTCTTTCCAAATAATACCTTACGTTATTTTCTCCCTCACTGGTGCTCTCTCTACCCATCAGAAACAGCAGCCTGAAACTTAGCACTGTCAGGAGGCACTTTGGGCAGGAGAAATATACAGCAATTTTGGCGAAGAGTCTAGCTTGAAAATCTAATCCCCAGTGAATAGTCTGCTTGGAACACAGGTGATGTTACCATTACACAAACTTATACAGTTGTACAAAGTTTATCCCCTGGGTCTTTGGACAAGCACAATTCATTCAGTTAGTGTAACAAAAATCCCTTATATAGACAAGTTCCAAGGAAATGACAAAATAAACCATTCATGTTTAATTTCACTGGACTAGAAACATGTTTCAAATTCCCTTAAAGTTTACAGTTATGTAAACAGAGATGTACGGTTGGAGAAGTGCTTTTAAGGAAGAGTAAAAAAAAAAAAACCAAAACCAAACCTACAAACAATCCAGAACAAAAATGCAAAAAACAATCCAATAAAGACTGAAGCTCTGCAAGAGAACAAAAATGAAGAGATAGCTCCCTCCTGCTGACTACTTTTGGGATTGTACAGTGACCAGTCAGAAGAACTACTTTTTACTCCACCATGTATTTGACTTCAGTGGTCTTAGTTAAGGACAAGTTAGCAATATGTGATTTAGCAGGCTGAGATTCTGTAGTGTACATAATACATTCAGAAATGCTTGTTGAGTGTCATTAATTCTGGATTGTTGAGATAAAATAAATAAATAAATACCAAGTAGGTAATGAAGGTAAAGCAGTCTAAGAAAATTATTTTCAAATATAGCTCTGAATGTAAGCATGAACATGTGTTTGATCTATTTTCTGCCACATTTTCCTGTATCTACTTTTCATTTCAACTTCATAGACTTTTGTATCAAAATCATGTAAGAACTAGTAAGCAAACAAAAACCCAGTTACCATAGCAGAAGGCTCCAATACCATTACTAGAGCGTTGAGAAAGAAACACTGCAGTCTGGTGTTCTACCAAAGGTTGCTAACACAAAAGTAATAGCACTCACCAAATACAGTTTGAATCCAATAAAGTATTAGCAAGGTGCCACTATAGCAAAGAGGATCAACCTGGAAACATGTTGAAGTGATACAGATAGATTCTCTTATTCTTTTTCCAGACACTGTTTCAAAAGCATTTCAGACTTCTCCCACTTCGCTGCTATTGTTTTAAAGCCAATGATTCAGAGCCCATCTTCATGCAGAAGAAATAAAAATATGTCATGGTAGGAAGCTGACACAGAATGATCTGGTGAAAAGATTAAGGAACAAACTGTATTTGCTTACTAAAAAAGTATGCCAGTTCTTTAATAAATAAAGTGACAGACTTCTACTCTGAATATGAACTCTAAGACTGACCATTAAAAGAGTGGAAAACACATGGTTAGCTAACACTTGCAATCAAGACATGCATTTGTGTCTGAAAAGAGAATATTGCACTAAAAGAAGAACCCTGTATGCTTTAAACTCTCTCTTCACTGACCTAAAAAAGTAACTAACCATTTCCTATAAGCTGTAGCAAACCTGGCTTGATCCACATCCCTGCAAGTTGATAATACTTCATTAATGAACCGGTATTCCATTTCTGAACCAAAAGAGTCCTGCACAGGAGCACGTTTCAGGCGTTTCGTTTCTTGGGTATAAACTTGTTTGCTGCTGGATTCATTCAAACCATCAACATCCATAGCTTGTGCCATGTGACTTGTTGCAGGACTGTAGTGGGAATTATTCAATGTTTCGTCATTGCTGCCCACAGATGATACCACTGCACTCAGAAGAGGAATTCTGCTCCTTAGGTGGTGTTGAAGGTAGAACACACACCTTCTTCAGGGTAAAAGGAAGGAAGGGAAAAAAAAAGGAATAAAAAGTCACGTACTGAAAATAATCTGCTGTTGCTGCTGAACTGCTTCAGTTCATTTGCCACCCTTCCAGATTCCACCCCCAAGACAAAATCTGCAGTCACTGCTCACACTCTACACAAAAAAGACTCGGTGTCACTCTGGCAACTCTGCTGTTACCTACTCAGGCACATAAACGTAGCTGGCAAAGTAGCAGTTTTCTGCAGTTGATCCATCTTCTGCCTATCTTTTGCCTTTTAAACATTTTAAGGCTGATCAACAGTATCCTGTGTCTCTTGCACAAACTATAGGGTCAAGTAGAGCTTACATCAAGTAACTCTTTTCCTAGGTGGTACCTTTTAAAATCAGAGCAACAATTTGTCTAGAAACATCACGCAAAGCACATTCCACAACCAGAAGGACACTCTTGACCAAGTCCGCTTACCTATGACACCACAAGGTTTCATGCCCTGGGTAAGTATCAATCAGTTCAGTGCAGAGCTCCAACTCTTCCTCTAAATGGCTGGGGAGATCCACGCTCTGCTCCTCTGCACAGGCAGCTGCTGCCCCTGCACTCTCCTCTTTTAGAAGGCTAGGGTTTTGCACATTTACCATTGGATTTTGTAACAGTAAATTATTGTCAGTCACAGTTCTGCCTATCAAGGAATTGAGTAAGAACTGGCGGTAATGAAATCCACTATGGTCTGAAACATGCATGGATACCCAATACTTAGTGGATGAAAGTTCTTCAAGGAGAATCTGAAACAAAAAGCAGCGACAGTTATCAATCAGTATAAAAGAGAAATTTACCACCATTTCTATATTAAAGCAACCTCTTCTCTGGGGATTTGAGCCACTGTGGCAATGGTCTAAAAACACACATAAAAAAATGAAGTATCACTAAGCTTTTTCTACTATGTGCTAACAAGTACCTTGGCATTCCTGCACAAAAGAAACTACACTTCTTCCACACTCTGAGAAAGCAGGTGTCTCAGAAACCTTCCCACAGGATGAGCGGGCAAAAAAAAAAAACCCAAACCACTAATGGTGAAAAATAAGCAGTGGTTTATGAATCTCAGAATAGTTACTTAGAGAAGGCAAAAGGTACAACACACTACATGGATATTAGTTAAAAGTATTTTTATTTTTGCCTAGTGCATTATGGGTGTCAGAGGGTGGGTGAGCTTAAAAAAAAAAAAAAGGAAGAGGATTTAAAATAATTTACTTTAATTTTCCAGGAAACAATGTCAACCACTAACACAATATTCCAAGTCCTAGGGCCTGTGGAATACAAAACTATTTGTCCTTAACTAAGTTGCTTGACTTGGTAGTTGGTGAAAAAAACAAACTCCTGGAAAAGCTCTCACAGTAACTGTGTTTTTAAACCTTTAAAAATTATTTCTGGGAAGACAGGTGAAATTGGTTACCAGGCAAAGCTTCTTTTACTTTAGTATCTTTATTATAAGTAATGGTCATATTTATTTAAAAGCTTTAACCTTTCTCCTCACATTGCTCCTCCTCTGGAATTTAATGTCTCCAGAGATCAAAACTACCTTTTTCGTTTACTTCTAAAGACTTTACATATAACCTTACTGGTTATAATCTTACTGTTAATCTCTTTCTAAGCTATGTACATCACTTAACACAACTAGCTGATGCAAAGCAACTTTCATAGGCACAAGTACTTCTTCCTAAAACAGCTGCATCAGAGGCACAGGCTCCCACAGAGAAAATCATGGAAATATGGAAGGCTAGGTTTACACCTTTTTTGTGGTGTGGCTGTTGTAAAAAATATGAGAACAAATACAAACAGCATAAATAGTGCCTTCTACCTGAAACACTCAACATGGGTTTTTAGGTCTTGCCAAGAGATACCGGAATCATCCCTGTTTTACAGATCAGCAAACCGAAGTGCACTATTAAATAACAGCCCACAGGGTATTCTTAAGAGCACTAAATCTCCCCATCTCCAGTTTGCATTTTAAACCGCAAGATCAGCTTCTCTATTCTCAGTAGGGCAGCACTTACTATTTTAGATTTCTGAGCACTAAAATTTAAAAACCTATTAAAACCAAAGTAAGGCTCAACAGCAACATCAGAAAAATCAAACCAGTCTTTATTCAGCTGGATATGGCACTATGCACATTATATACAACTTAAATCTCTGAACAATCTGTCTCACTTACCAACACGTTTATGAATTAAAAAGCTACAGGGGAATAGTGTGATTATGCATTTTGACTCCCTGCGCAAAATAGAATGATTCCCAGTATCACTTTACCTGAACTAGAAAACCTCTTACATAAGAGTGAGACAGAAAATTTGCCATTACATCTTGTGAGGTATACAGAAAAAAAAAGGGAAAAAAAGTGCGCCTCTCTAGAAACCTCCGAGTAACAGTAGAAGATGCTTCAAACAACTGGAGATAAAACAAAAAGCCAGCTAACATCTGACTTCCAGCAGCGGTTCTTTCTTATTAAGCCAGTTACCTCCATTTTCACACCAAACAGCACAAGCCATTTGCCGTTCTTTGAAGCAAAGAGGAAATTATATGAAAACATCTCCCTCCCCACTCTTGATCTCCTTTTACAAAGGGCTCTATCCTACTTTCAGTGGTGGGCTGAGTACCATGGAACTGGCATCCCACTCCAGAATAGGAAAACAGCCGCTCACTAGCCTCTGCCTCAACCTGTGGGTCTGCACATGCTCTTACACCCTCCCTCACCTTGTGCTTGCTTTTTAAAGCGTTTATCCATCATAATATGCAGCCCAAAGCTTCCCCCTTGGGCTGGAACACTGGAGAAATGAGAAGGAACTGCATATGGGGAAAAAAACTTTCAAGGATAACCAGGTAAATATGGCAATTTCCATTCACATAAAAGATGCCTTTGGAGGTCCAGTCATCTAAGAAAAAGCCACAGCCTTACTGGTGATGTCTACAGGAAAAATTACTTTGTGTCTTAGGAACATACTTCTCTTTTCCTGGCACCACACAAGAGAAGTGATGCCTTATGACAATCACCCCACCACTTGTTTCTTTGCCTGCCTTTTTATGGTAGGGCGTGGTCAGTGACCATGCTCTGAAGCTAAGTATTCCTATCTAAAGGAAACAAAATAGTTTGTCTGTCCTTGCTGAACTACATCCTATTTTTGTACCTGCATGGTTTCTCTGAAGTGTCAATGTATATGACTTTTACAGACTACACTGATACTACTGTCTTACTCTGGTTCTCTATCCTGGGTTCAGCAGTAGCAGTCATTTTTTTCTCCTTCTTAGTAGCTTGTGCAGCGCTGTGTTTTTGACTTTTGGCCTGGGAACAGCACTGATAACACCGATGTTTAGTCTGACCAAGGACTTTGTGAGTCTCATGCTTTGCCAGGGAGGAGGAGAAGCCAGGAGGAGGCAGAGGCAGGACACTTGACCCAAAATGGCCAAACAAGTATTCCATACCACAGCACGTCATGCCCAGGATGTAACTGAAAGTTACGCGGAAGGGCTAGTTCACCGTAGGGTTGGACTAGGTATTGGTCGGTGCTTGGTCAGGTGGGGGGGGGGGGGCAAGTTACCAGTCAGTGGGTGGTGAGCGACTGTATTCTCTTCCCTTGTTATTTCCTTTATCATTATTATTATTGGTCGTAGCAGTAGTGATTTGTGTTATACCTTAGTTACTGGACTGTTGTTATCTCAACCTGTGCGAGTTGCATTCTTTTGATTCTCCTCCCCATACCTCCAGGAGCAGCAGGAGGGCAAGAAGTGGGGGGGGGAGGTGAGAGAGAAACTGCGTGGCTGACTTGCCGACAGGGCAACTCCAACTGATTTCACATCTAGCTACCAGTAGGTATCTTTAGCTTGTGTTCCTCCCCCATTAGCTTACTGAACTATCACATGAAAGAGCTGAAGTCAAGTTTTCTTGTCTTTTATGAAGGCAACTACTCCAATACCAGAAAGATTAGATTGGTTTGTAGCAATCTACTATTGACAAATCCTCAGCTGATCTTAATGAACACTATTCGAACGCTATGTAAACTTGCTAATGTGGTTCAAATTCTGCAGGAAAAACAAATCCAAATTCCTGTATTGAAACAAGATTCTTTTACTGTCTCGTGTAATAAAGAAGAAATATTTGTATCCTGTGAGAAGACAACAGGGCTCAAACTTTCTCCTTTTGTATCTTCTTGGCAGAGTTTGAACTGAGATTTAGTTTGCAGAAACACTAGAATTACCCAAACCAAAGGAGAAACATTACCAAAACAAACCAACCAACCAACAACAACCAAGAAACCAACCAACCAAAACAAAACAAAAAAAAAGTCACACAAACCACACAAAACAAAGCAAATCTATTGAATAATCTACCCCCTGAAATCCTCCAAAGTAGGATTTCAAAATGATAAACCTGTTTTGGAAAAACTTACCTCAAAGATAATACGACATACACATTATGTTTCTGAGCCTGGTCCCTTGTACCCCATAAGAAATACTATCTCAAACAAAGTTTGTATTAAAGCAGATATGTGGCCTTTGATAATATAGAATACCCTAATTTCAGTGAGTCTTGTAAGAACTAAATGGTTACAGAACCATAGTGATTGCTGCTTTTTCAGCACAGTCTCAGTCTTGCATCTCAATGAAATTTAACATGCTTTAAAAATATTCAAACACACTGATTTTGGCTGGGATAGAGTTAATTTACTTCATAGTAGCTGATATGGGGTAATATTTTGGATTTGTGGTGCAAACAGTGCTTGATAACTCAGAGATGTTTTAGTTACTGATGAGCAGTGTTTACACAGCCTCAAGAATTCTGCTCCTCACACCACCAGCAAGGATCTGGGAGTGCACAAGGAGCTGGGAAGGCACACAGCGAGGACAGCTGACCCCAGGGAGACATCAGAACATATGACATCACACACAGAGCATATAAGCTGGGGGAAGAAGAATGAAAGGCGGCTATTTTGAATGATGGCACTGATCTTCCCAAGTAACCATTACGTGTGATGGAGCCTTGCTATCCTGGCGATGAACACCTGCCTGCCCACAATGAACAAATTCCTCGTCTTACTTTGCTTGTAAGAGCAGCTTTTGCTTTCCTTATTAAATTGTCTTTATCTCAACCCACAAGTTTTCTCACTTTTACTCTTCTGATTCTCCCTACATCCCACTGTGGGGGAGTGAGAGAGCAGCTTAGTTAACGGATGAAGTTACACCACACACATAGTTGATACAAGTATACTTGATAACTTAACACAAACTTCATAGGCAGAGAAGTCCAAATTCTGGTCTGTACCCCTCACGGAGTCTGGAACATACTTGTAATTTACTACTAAGCTGATACAGCTATTCCCAAAGTTTCTCAGGTGACAATTAACAAGAAACATCAGGCAAACAATATCTGTTGCTAGCAGTGGCTGGCCCATAATACAAAAATAATGGCTATACTGACTCAATGACCTCCACTAAATTCCTTCCTCACTCGCTTATGTATTTACAGCATGGCAGAATCCAGAGGCTTCCATTAAAAATGTGACGTCACTGTATCACCCTAATAATGACAGGGAATTCACCTAACAGATTAGAAAACACAGGATTATGAGACCACCTATATAATTTGAGACAACATCACATTAAATATTTCAAAATGCTGCAGGTCTCCATGTTTTAGATGTGATCTGAAATACTTGCCACCACAGATGTCATCCCTGCTAGTACTAAAATAGCTTGATCAGGCCTCAGCTTAAATGCTGCCAAAAGATACCACTGGAGTTGTAGAAACAGGTTACAAGCACTACTACACTTTCAATGAAAATCTTGCTGGCTTTATTTAATCTCTCAATATTTTGGAACCACAGAATAGCTGAATAAGGTTATAAAAATGAGACATTACATTACATTATCAAAATAGTATCTGTCATGTATTATCATTAACAGGAATGTATTTGCTATTATACTATACCTTGACAGTCAGCTTTCCCAAATGCTGTAAAACCCAGATGCGATGGGACCAGGCATTGTAGTTGCTTGGGTATCTCCCAGCAGCTTCAGAGCAGACATTCATTTCCTCCTGCACTAGTCGGTGAATTCTCTCCACAGGTGCTGCTCCCAAGTTTCCTTTAGTCACAAGATTGGGCAAGGAGTTCTCCTGAATGAGTTGTTGCAGCACCCATCGTCTAGTTAAACGATGTATAGTGTTAATGGTGAGGGAACAAGTTTTTTTAATTTGTATAAATCAATCAAACCTTTCTTTTAATTATCTGAACTAAACTATAACTAGATGATGAGTAAGTACTAAATCTAACTATACGAATTCCTCCCATACTTTCCGACTTTTTTATCACACTCCAAAATGATTTATCTCTAGCTGTATCTGTATGCTACTTATAGCATACCAAAAGAAAACAGAAGGAAACAGCAAATTAAAGAAAGAAAAAAGGCAAGAACTGTCTGCATGCGATTTCTAATGAGCTCCTCTTTCAGAGACTTGTACTGCACTACAGTATTCAATATCAGACAGAAAGATTTAATAAAAAAAAATTAGCTCTGCTTTGTATTTTTTATATTTATCAGCACTGCACATAATAAACCAAATTAGTTTCTGCACATCACCAGCAGAAAGAAAGTGCAAAAGACTCACAGTCTCAAGGTCTATAGGTATAAGCAAAACAATTTTTATTGCTCAATTACACATATTTAATTTTCAGTGACCAAGATAAGCACATGGTGTGTGGGGGATAATTTTACTTTGGAATGACTTTTAGTTGCATTTCAGCAGCTTTTGTAGATGAGTATTTTGAGATGTATCCTAATGTTGCAGAAGCATGCATCTGTAGACCCTACATAAAAAGAGTCCTGAAAATGGGGCCAGAAAAGAAGTGCAAACTTCCATGCAGCAGCATGTGTCAAGAGAATTGCTAAGGGCTCTTGCAGATCATTCTGGAAACCTGGATATACTATCCTCTGGTGTGTGACACAGAGGTTTTTCTGGTTTGTACTGGCTCATATCGGACCAAAACCAATTAACTGCTACTTTCAGAAAGGTGTCACTCCTGGTTAAAAGAAAAGAATACTTAAAAATAATAAATAATTTTATTTAAAAAGATACCTTGGATTTGCAAATAATATGCAAAATTGCATATATATATAAACTGTTTTTAAAAAAGTGCTGTAATTCACCTGCTTTTTCTCTCATTTGAAAACATTTATAATATTCTTTGTGACTGGTGGTTTTTATTTACACTGTGTCTTTTTTTGGTTATTAAAGAAAAAAAATTTAAACTACTGGAAGACAATATTAATGGTAATTTATAAGAATATAATTTTTAAACACACCAGAAGTCACTAACAGTAGATTGAAGTCTGTGTTCATATACTGGCTTCTTACGTAAGAATTGTTTTAATTAAAGATGTATAGTCAAACACACCATGATTTTTTACTACTCTTAACTTTATGTAATGTGGTAAATTTGAAGACTTAAATATTGCTTTTTAAAAATATCTTTGATCCACACATCACTACCTAGTATATTTTCACTTCAATCAGCAGACTTGTAAGAAGTGTTATACCTTAAAAATGTCTAGGCAATAAAGATAAATGAGTAAATGAGGCATTCCCTTAACAAAAGATAAATATTGCATTAACACTGACTTCTCAGTAAAACCACAGAAAGCCAAATTATTTTAAGAACCAAAATATCTCAATTTCTTAAAATAAGGATGTTTTACAAAATAAAGAATGAAGACAAATTATATATACAGGAGCATGTGGGGAAAAAAATAGAGGCATTATAGGCTCTGTCACTACAACAAAAGAAAAAAATATGAAATTAAATCTGAACTACTTTCTACACTTTTTGCATGGAAGGAAAAAAAGACCAGCACAACCTCAGAAGATTTAAAATGCATTTTGGGTGCCTGTTGAATATCATGGTATTGGTACGGTTTAGCGTGAGGTGTCCCTGCCCATGGCAGGGGGGTTGGAACTAGATGATCTTAAGGTCCTTTCCAACCCTAACTGTTCTATGATTCTATAAGAAAACATTTTCTGCAATAGAGCTGGAGAAAAGAAATCCATTTTGTTCTGTCACTGTATGTATGTTCCTATTACTACTGCAGCTCCTGGAATTACTGCAAATGAACACAGGCTCATTCAGTGACAACTACACAATCAATAAATATACTGACTGTATATGCACAAGATCTATTTGAAACCTAGCCAGAAGTATAGTAAAAGGTCACATAGCAAAATGTATGAAAAGTACTTTGATATGTTTAGCAAATGTATCTGCCATGTGTAAAAAAGAAAAAAAAATTGTGCATGTTTTATTGAATTTTGTAATTCTCCCGTCCTAATTTTTTGCACTTCCACCTGAAATTTGCTATAATGGGGAAAGAGAAAGCATTAATCACCATGCTGATGCAGAACTTTTTTCTGCATATTAGAAAATTAGATGAGCAATCACAGCACGTCCAAATCCAAGCCAAACATTTTTACAATCACCCTCAAATATTCCCTTTTGGTTTAGGCAAATACATGGAAAAACAAATTATAACACTAAAGAAAATACTCACAATTTAAGATTGCATGGAAATTAGACAGAATTTTTTATTATTTCTACAAGATGTAGATGAATATCAAGAACCTACCATTCTAACTTCATAAAAAATAGAAATTCATCAGTGCTGTTGTTGTATCACTGATACCAAGAAAGAAATAAACAGAAATTAAGTAGGTGCTTATAAGTTAAAAAACACCTAGGAGTATTTCCTATACTACATTCTAAGTTAAATTTGAGAATTTTGAGATCATGCGCTCACAAAGAAGAGTTTACCAATGACTCCCTCTTCCAAAAATTCATGTTATCAGCACAACTGAAGTTTTATTTGTGGTTTTGACAAGAGTCCATTACTGGGGCATCAACTTTGCAGTTGTCCTAATGCTGGACATGGGAATGCAAACATTGTGACCTTCTTTCTAAATGTGCTATATATGCAAACCTCTTTAAGGCTGTCTATAAAAGGATGAGTCATCCTGTGAAAAATGTATCATGAAAAAAAAAAAATCACATATATACCAAGATTAAAAAAAAAAAAGTTGAGCAACAGATACCAGCACTCCACTGTGCTACAGCTGTTTTACGTACACTCAGTCACGACTTGGGATGGTTAGCTTTGTGCCTCTGAGTAATTTTGGAATTATCTTTTCCAAAAATGTGCTCTGTTATTTTAATATTTACTAGTGATGACAATGACATTTCTTAAGTTAGAAATTATAAAAATAAATTCACTAAGCCAAAAAGATTTGGAATGGAGGAAAACCCAATTTTGGTTATAAAGATTAGCTTTTACATATTCTTGTTTGAAATGCGTGTAAACAAGCAATGCAGTGTTAAACTGGAACAGGGAAAGAGGGAGAAACCCACAATTCTCAAAAACATACTACCCATGGAATCAGAATTCTCAGGCTGAAAATTTTAGGTGCTGTAAGACATGACGGACCTTTAGGAAAATTTATCCCAGCTCCAAAGTTCATTAAGTAGTGAAAAAGGTGCATGTGATTTTAGTTCTAAATATAAAAAACAAAAGCCAAAGAACACTATTTTAAAACAACTGTCTCAAAGAATATGGTACATTTCTACATGTCCTCCAACTATGTCTCTCTTTAATCCAAGCACAAGGTGGAGCACATTTAAATCAGGGAGGCAACAGAAGGCAAGGTAAACAAACCTATGAATCCATGTTTCTGGACTCTTTGGAAACTTGGTTAACGCCAGTTTTCCAAGATGCAAATCTTTAAGTGGATTTAAAGTGCCAGACAGTATTAATTCTTTCCTACAAAAAATGAAATTAATTTGTATGAATAGGAGTAACCTCAAAATGGAACACACATCCCGATAGCAAAGAGCATGGCATTTCCTTTGTATCACAATAGAACTTCACTGTCAAGCTCAGGAGTTTATTAAAAAGCCTTTGGTGCATTAACCTATTCCACTTTGATTGAGATACACCCCCCTCCCCCCGTTCCCCATTCAACCATGACCAATATAATAAATTCCAACCACAGAACTTCAATATGAACACATACAACACATACATTGGTTCCCAAACCTATCAAAAAATCACTGTGAACTGTAATTGAGTGTGATTCTCAATCACAATTTCTGTTGCTAATCTGAAAGTCAAGGAACTATATGTAATACCTGTTATCTGAACACTCTAAAAGCACTTTAACAAAACAAGCAGTGCTTTTCAGTTTACTTTCTTTTTCTGTTATTGTTGGGGTCATTTGTGTTTTTTTTTGGTCCTTTCATACAAGGGCTGCCAATAAAGTTACACATATGACTAAGCATTCCTCATTGACATTATGCTCTTAGATCATGCTGTACCTCTGAAAAAAAGTTCCTTAAGGAAGTTTTGCTCCTGGTATTTGGCGACATTAGTAAAGAACTGTCTGCAGAGATAAGAAACATGCCTAGAGGGACATTTGTTTTTATCTGAATAAAGTTGCACCATGCTTCAGATTGGATGCGTTTAGCAGGACTCAACAGGAAATTCAGGCATACTAGCCAGGAGCTGCAGACTCACTAGACTGTTCAGTGCCAGTGCAACGACTTTTGCAATGCAGACAAGAAATATTTAGGGAATGTCAACACTGGAGCAGGTGGAATAATAGCTCCATTATTGCAATGCACAAGGTGACATTTTGGTAAAAATTAATTATTACACAGGCAATGAAAAAGCAGCCTAGATCAGTGTAATACTCAAAATAAATACATGTACATTTTTAATAACGATTTAGATTCCCAGACCACCTATGTCCCAAAACCTAAACTTTTCATGAAGAAATTGTTCTTTATATATTAAACCATTAACTGTAAATAAGTAGGCTCACACATATTTAAAGTAAATTTACTCTTCAAAAGAGCAAACTCCCAGCTGCAGCCTAAACTAATGTAGAGTCAAATTCAGCAAAGCAGCCCCTTGGCTAGAGCAGGCCAAGGGATAAACTCCAGTGGCTGGTGTAAAAACCATTTCTCAATGAATGCTAAACAGAGCTTCAATGACAGACACTTAGCCAGGACACTGACTGAGAATTTGGGGAGCAAGGCCACCTTCTGTAGTAATTTGTATACTTGTGTAAACTGTAAACACTATAAAAAACAATCCTCATCCCTATTCCTGAACATTTTTAATTCTACTCAGAACTTTGAACTACTCTTCTCAGGTACATAAAAGCAAAAGCAAACTCTTTCCACTGTCAGGCATTAAAAAAAAAAAAACAGACTGGGAAGCACAGATGCATTTGCGTTAAAAAATACATAAATTCAAAACTTAAACCAAAACCCTGCATTCGGCTTTAAGTACCACATGACTACATTACTGTAGTAGCTCTAGTACTTATACATGTTCATAATTCCATTTTAGCACTTGTAAACTACTCAAGCTATATACATTGTCATGACAGTAAGCTCTTTGTTATCAATTTCATTCCCCTTTCTTACACCTGAGATGCCAGAAAGTTACAGATCACAGCAGAATCCTTCAAAACTACACCACCAGTGGAAAAAAAAAAAAAAAAGCTGAATTTGTCCTTTCTAGGGCTGACAGGTACATGCAGCAACCATCTTTCTAGGTTATTTTGTTGATTTTTCATACTGCGATCAATTTTCCTAATGCATCTTAACAAGGAAAGTAATATTTTAATGACAGCCCTCCTACATACTAACATATAATTTTCTGCAAGCAGTTCAGCCCTTCTAAAACTATTCCTTTAAGCCTGTCTCCAGTCTTACCTAGGCAGCAGAAAGAGAATTTCTCCCCACCTGAGATTTACACACAAATTTTCAGGCTATAGACTTGCAAAGAACTGTTGCTTCTGGGCTCCATTCAGAGCAAGGAGGTAAATTCCTGCTTCTCCTCCATGATGACTCCTGGACAGATGACGCAGCATGACCAATGGTGATGCTAGACTAATCCAAACAGGTAAGAGAAACGAGCTGGATGAGGGGGAATCTATCTGGAATAAATGATAGCTGCAGTGTATTTATTGAGGGCTGTTCAGCTTTGATAAGCTGCAGTGGTAATGACATCAAATTGAACTGTTATCTCAAAGGGACTCAAGTATGAATATTCAAACAGCGGTAAAATTACAGCTGTGAAGACAGACAGCAGACATCAGCTGGGCACCACATGATTCAGTGGAAAGTGTATGCCCATCTAAAGGCTACACATGGACTTCCTTAACTCACAGAATGAAAGAGGAGTGGCAGTTCAATAGGACTTAGAGTCCCCAGAAATGCGGGCCAAACATGTGCCTTCACATACAGCAGTGTAATCTTTCACCTTCACTACCAAGGAAATCAAAACTAACCAAACCAAACAAACAAACAAAAAAACCTAGAGAAAGAAAAAAAGGCAGTCTGAAACCATCTGCAAGACATGCAGAACGGAAGACATTTCTAACATTCTTTCAGCACTCCTTAGCTGAATAGCTTAGTGTGTCACTAATTATCACTGAAAACACAGCTTACAGCTGACATAAGGCCCAGTAATTTCTATGTCCTTCACTGAGTACCACATACCTCACATTCCAAGCAGTGGTGAAGTCAGGGTTCAACAGCAACAGGGTACACGTGACATCTATCAGCTCTAGAATGATTGAACAAGAGGCACAAGGATTACTAACACACAACAGCATTCCTTTATTATTTAAAACAATGGAATTCTGTCTTGCTAACAACTCACATCTAAGAAGTCTGACCTTTACCTGTAGTGCTATAACCAAACATATTGTATGCCCTCAAAAAGGGAGAACCACTGCATAGAAGCCTTGAATATTTAGTGATTTAAATTGCAGACACACTGTGTATATCATAAAAAGAGAATTCTTCAAAGAAAATCCAAAGATTATTAAGAAGGTACCATTAAAAATATACCCTACTATTTCAGTCCAACTCTGAGCTGCAGCCACCATATACTCTACTGTTAGAAAAAATACACAAACTAGTAAAAAAAAAAAGTAGTTAGGAAAATAAAACACCACAACCATGAATTAAGGTCACAATATAACTCCACTAGCTGTGCAGAAAACACTTTAAATACATTCTGAAGTGACAGCCTTGCTTCAGACTGACATTTTAAGATTAATTCACTAAAAGAACAAACAGAACATTTGCTTGCATCCGTGCCTTTAAGTACTGCAGACTATGGAGGTAAGTATTACACTTGTTTCTTAACAATGTTGTAAAACCAGGACTGAGGTATATGGTTGCTGAGAATGGAAGAGTAATTTCACTGTAGCCTAGCCCTTCCTTTTCCCTTTACACCCCACTGCACCACTGAAGCATTTTTGAGTCCCACCAGCGTGACACTGGGGATTCATGAGGCATCTCAATTTAAATTTGAGATATTAAGGACTGTCACTGCATTGGCTCCCTTAACCTCTTATCTCAGGAGACACAACATATCAATTAATCTGATATCAGTCAATCTGTCCTGCAACCACAATCCTGACAGTTTTGTAACTGACCAAGAAGAGACTTGCTTCAAAACTGAATGGGACTGTCCAGGCTTTTACTGCCAAGAAATTTGGGCTACATTATCTCTTAATCACACTGCATTTAACATACTAGATTGCACTCCAGGTGGTTTCCAGCAAATAAGCAGTACTTTATAAATTAAAGTAAAAACAGCAAAAGGAGAAAACGGGTATCTCATGGAACGAGACCTCTGGTTACTGCAGTTAATATGCCTATAAAATTAAAATTTAAGTTACTGATGAAATGCAAGAACAATAGAGCATATTAATTTGAAATGCAAAGGAATATGGCTTCATATATCTTGTAACCAAGACTTAGAGAAGTTAGTATTTAAATGGGTCAAAAAGCATAATATCCTTGTATATTACTGTAAGACTGCTTGTTTATTTATGTTCAACAAAGGAATTTTGTGTTTCTGGTGATATTCAGGCTGAAGAGGAACATGTTATGACAGTATATAACACAGTGGGGAATTAAAAATTCTTTAGTGTACTCTGTTAATTTTGCACTAAGCTGTTATGTTGATGCTTTAGAAATTACCTCAAGGAACTAAATTTTCTGTCTAATTTAATGAGTTTTAGTCAAGATGTTTTTTGTTTGTTTTTTTTTTGACCTTTAATGAAATATTTCCTTTTAAACCCCTCTTTGTTGCTAGGGCATGAATATGTCTCGTATTTGCAAAGCTGCTTCCTAATTTGCTGCCTGCATGTACAAAGTAGTAGTTCAACTAGAAAAAAAGTAGTCGTTCAAAGCAAAGTAGTTCAACACATTTTAATTTTAGACAGGTGAATTGCCCAACTGAAATATCCAGCATTACTCACATAAGTAATATTAAACAGTAAGTGCTTTGCTAGCTACTGTTTCAATTTTACATTCAAAAACTTCATTGGCAGCATTTAGTAAGGGTTTTATAAAGATCAAAAGTTAAAATTGTGAGGTCATTGTTTCATGTTGATTTCCATTTTGCCTTCTCAAAATACTAGCATTTTTAGAGTATCTCAATTTTATCTATTATGAATATACATAATTACATGTGCGGATTATCCCACTGTAATTAGCTCCTGTCATAACCAACACACACAAATTGCCTCACGAAATGTAATAGGCCCAGATCTAACAATTACTCTTCTAAGATAACATAAATCTTTAAGTCAAATTTACAGTAGCCACCACTTGGCAACTGAGTTTCTTCAAGGGGGAAAAAAAAAATTTAAAAAATCAGGAATTATGAGCTTTGCTGCTAACATAACGCAAGTCTACACACCTTCATTCAGTTAACTGCATTTTTACCCCATTCAGCCAACCCACTCTCCAACTGGTGATTATTTAAAAAAGCAATCAACAACAAAAACCCACCATACCCCCCAAAAAATCCCTTCCCCCCAAAAAAGAGCTTAATACTAGGTTCTCCCCTAGTCAAAAGAGTCATATATCTTTTAAGCTTGTTTTAAGTTAATCAAGACTGCCAGAAAATTGCTGGCTTAATATAATTTTAAAAACATATTATGAAGAGTTCAGCACACCAAATGTAGGTGGACTGACACTTCCTATGGTGAACTTTATTTTCAGATGCTTATCACTTTGTCAAGATGTCAGAGGGCTGCATCTAAAGGCTCCAATGCTCAACCATGGTTAAGTATTGATGTAACAGAACTGTGCAATGGAGATATCTGCAAGATTTCTTTAGTTACAGAATGGAAAGTTGTTTGTTACAGGAGGGAAAGGTAAATGAAACTCTGCAGTGCAGGATAAGAAGAAAATGAGACACAGCAAAACACTGCAACAAAGAACACAATTAGAGGAGGTTCTGAAATAAGTAGTAAGAAAATCTGAGCTTTTGAGTGCTGGATTTCCTAAATACAATAATGGTTTTAGTAATTGCTAGGTACTGCCCTCTGTATATGCTACGGTTGACAGGACAGTTAAGAAAAAGCTTATTACAGCCTAGTTCAGTTTTTTGAATACTTTTTAGAAACAGTTTTCATAGTCTACATTACTCTATTTATAACAACATAGCTTGTTTATCCTACTAAATCATGATTTGCACTTAACATGACTACTCTAGTATGCAAAGGTCTGGAATAGCACCAAATCAAGCCCAATTAAAACAGAAGCTTGACTACCATTATTGTGTTTTCCCGTTACAGAGGTTCACTGTATCCTGAACGTTACCAAAGGAAAGCAGCAGACAAAACGAAAATCTCAGAGCAATACCCAGTTCTTTCATGTTGATGCTCTTTGATGCTTTGTGTAACAAGTAACAGATGAAGATTTCATGAGGTGTGGATTCTGAACCAGAGATATCAAGTAACACAATTTTAGTAAACTTTCAGCCAATTTTCAATAGAAAGTCTTATGACAGATCTGGCACACAGCAATAGTAGCTGCAGCTAGTTTTCTCAATGTTAGTAACAAAAAAATGATATCTTTTATTTACAATTTAAAAGTACTTTCTGCTGGATACATTTCAAGCAAACTATAGCATTACAGGTGCTTACAATGTATATGTCCTCTTAGACATGAAATTCTCCCCAGCCACAAAGGGGCAAACATGACAATATGTTTTCAGGCTTTTTATATGGTTTTGGGATTTCTTTTTTCCTTTTCTTTTTTTTTTTTTTCTTTAAATATGGCTGTATCCAGATTTCAAGATGTGCTTTTCAGAAGACTTGTAAAAGTGGAAACATACAGACTTATGGGAAGTAAGAATATTCTGGGAGTATGCACAACAATACTTTGCTTAAAATGAGAAATTTGTGGCAATTTCAGAAAACCATCTTGCGATAATACAAGTAATATGCATGCATAAATTAAAATACTGGAGAAAGAATAAAAGCATTTTGTAAAATTAGGATTTCTAAACTGGAACAATAATGAGAAGTAGTCATGACTCTAGATTCCAAGCATCCAAAGGAAACCATAACTAAATTAAACATCTGTCACAGTAAGCTATTAATGACTGACTACAAAAGCACTTCCTTCTTCCAGGATCTTGCCAGAAAATATCAGACAAGGCATCTGAAAACTGGTACTTGAATCAGCACCATTTTTTCTCTCCGTTCTATTTAAAATGGCTTACAATAATTCAAACAACACAAAGGAGGTAACAAAAGACTACATTTGCAATCACAGTTTATTACAAGTATCAACTGAACATGCAATTGAGTTTTGCAGCAATAATACACAAATCTATTCCTTCACTACATTCTGAAGAAAGCTACTGCCTTGCCAAATTCTAAGCATGCACTTTTGTCTACAAAAAGAAATTTGGAGGAAAATCCTTGAGGATATATAAAATGTATAGAAACTGTAACATCTCTTGATAGTATATGCCTACTTGAGCCTCATTAGAGACAATTCTGTAATTCTACCTGGGAAAGACTTCCTTCTTTATTCCCTCCACCACTGCAGTTCAGTTTCTGCTAAAATTTCCTATCAAATGTGAAACTCAGTTACAGTAAAACATACTGAACTCTGTAAGCTGTACCTTGCTTTACAAATACATTATTAATATGGAGGTGCTGTAGATCAGCTCTTCGCATTTTTAACTGATTTTATAATCCTGGAAACAAAGGAGAATGCAGCTTTGTTCTCAAAAGAAAACCAAAAAAGTCTCAACAAAAAGGCAGCAATCTAAACTTCATGCCATTCTAGCATTTACTGACATAGTTTTATGATCTGTATTTTGAGAGGAAGGGGTTTTGCAAGGCTTCATCTGGGAAGGAAGCAGAGATGTTCAAGCAGTCATTACACCATATCATCCAGGCAGAACAGGCATCTGCCACAGTGTCACTGCAACAAAGCATGTGAATCAGTGTGGATAGAGGAGCGTGCCATCATGTTAGCCACCCAGCTGCCCTTTAGCTAACAGCTATCAGCAGCTCCAGCCTCCCAAACTGAAATTCTAGTGGATATTACACTAATGATCTGAATTCTGTGAGTAGTCACAAAGTGTTCTTCAATGGGAAAGATATCCCTGTTTCTAGGACAGAAAAATACCACAGCAGGTAGAAGATACTAGAAAGAAGCCTCAGAAAGAAGATGCATAAACACCAAAAATAAGACTCTAAGATAAGCCTAGAATAAGAGCACTCTTTATGTTGACTACTTAGAAGATACCTGAAACCGTGAACAAGAAAATCTGTTTCTTAAACTAAAGTTTAAGAATTAAATTACCACTTTTTATCCTTACTCTGAATAGGACACTTTGTAAGCAGTTAAATGTCTCTCACATCACACCCGTTTACAATTCTTTAACAAAGACAACACACTGAAGTATTTTTCAGGCAAGTAAATTAAAGTAAAATCCAAACCAAGATAGATAAAAAAGGAAATTCACCTTTACAGTTATCAAGCTGTACAGACTAATGATTTCTGGCAACCCTATGTCTGAAAGACACTGCACCTGCTTCTTTGTTTAGATCCACACATCACCACAGTTTTCCTTCCAACTCAGGAAAGCAGGACAAAATTTCTTCTGTAAAGATTAACACCATTTCCCTAAATCAGTCACCAAAATCAGTCACCTCTGTCTCACCCTTCCAGCTTGGGCAAGAGAGAAAGAATATACATTTTTCAACTAAGCAGCCCTACAACTTGTTTAACCTGTCAAGATGCACAATCCAAAGCCTGCTCTCCCCACCACTAACACTCAGTTCTTTCAGAATAGGTTAAACTGGCTTTAAGGGACAATGTAGTGTCAAAAAAGGTAAGTTATTGGGATGAGGGCACCATGTGCACCTCAGCAAGTCTGCAGGCAAAACCAAGTTGGCTGGGAGTATTGATCTGCTGGAGGGTGGGAAGGCTCTGCAGAGGCAACTGGACAAACTGACTGATGGGCTGTGGGCAATTGTATGAGGTTCAACAGTTGCACTTGGGTCCTGCCACAATAACCCCATGCACCGCTACAGGCCTGGGGAAGAGTGGCTGGAAAGCTGCTAGGTGGAAAAGGACCTGGGAGTGCTGACTGATGGCTGACTGTGAGCCAGTTTGTGCCCAGGCAGCCAAGAAGGCCAATGACATCCTGGACTATATCCAAAATAGTGCGGCCAGCAGGGCCAGGGCAGTGATTATCCCTCTGTACTCAGCACTGGTAAGGCTGCATCTCAAATCCTGTGTTCAGTTCAGGGCCCCTCACTACAAGAGAGATACTGAGTGACTGGAGCAGGTCCAGAGAAAGGTAATAAAGCTGGTGAAGGGCCAACAGCACAAGTTTTATGAGGCTGAGGAAACTGGGGGTGTTCAGTATGCAGAAAAGAAGGCTCAGAGGAGACCTTATTGCTATTTACAACTACCTGAAAAAAGGTTATAGCAAGTGGGTGTTGGGTAACGAGTAATAGGACATGAAGAAATGGCCTCAAGTTGCGCCAGGAGAGTCTCAGATTGAGTATTGGGAAAAATTTCTTGACTAAAAGGTTGTCAAGCAATGAAACAGGCTTTCCAGGTAAGCAGCTGAGTGACCATCCCTAAAGACATTTTAAAAGATGTAGACATGGCACTTAGAGACATGTTTTAATGGCAGACTTGGCAGTGGTTTATGGTTTGACTCTATGATCTTAAGGGTCTTTTCCAACCTAAATGATTCTATGATAAACAAAAAATGTGCAGTGAGAATCACACTAGATGCAATTCTCCTTGTGGGTAACTTACCATCTTTGTTCAGCCATTGTTTTCTTTGTCTGTAGAGGAGAAGTTTATTGTGGACATATGGCAAAAGAAACTTGACACACCAGCTCTCCACACCAAGCTTGTTTTCTACCAGGACAATAGGGCTCCGGTTATACCTGGCTTCAGGACAGGGTATCAATCCAATTTCGTCTCTTAAAAAAAAAACCAAAACAGAAAGAAACATAATTAAACTTATTTCCAGTAGATGCCAATTATTTTCCTCAATAGAGCAGACTGGCAATGCTTCCCATCTAGTTCCCATGCATCTTTTCCCCTGTTTTTACCAAAAATCTGTAGTCATTATCCTCAATTCACCTTCTTGGTTCTTGCTGAACAGCAGGTATGAAAAAATGCATTTTCAGAAAGCCATTCTTTGCAAAATTCATGCAGTGTGTTAACTTGGCAAATAAATTATTTAAGCATGCTTTAAGGCATGAATAAAGATTTAAGTTGAGCAAAAAACAAATGCATTTTACCTATGTGGAATTTATTCAGACTCAATATAAAATCCAGTTGTGATTTTGAGTACTATAAAACTTCTGTATTAGTTCCACAGTGCTGTAGCAACTGAAAATCAGAAGTATTTTAAGACTTCCTGAAGAATCTGAAATTAATAGTCATTGTTAGATGACCTACAATGAATTCAAAATCCTTTAAAAGTTCTCTAGGAAGATTCCTTTTGCTGATTCTGGATCTTCTTAACTTATGATAATCGAAAAGTTTTATTCTATTTTCCCAATGAACCTAAATGAAGAAGGTCCGCTTTTTTTGTATGTTCAGATTATCACCTAAGCAGTTTAGCTCAGCTAAATTAACACAAGTGTTAATTTTTGTGATGGAGATGTAAGAACTGCTACTGCAAGGGAAATAAAACACATAAACCATACAAGCAGCTGACTGACCCAAAACTACCCATATATGTCCGGCAGCAGTGTGACTAGGCACTCAGAAACCAAAGTTTGCATGAAAGAAAGTTACACAGGAAGCAATGTGCATGTTTCTACATGTATCGTTTTTCCTTCTCCTAGGCAAGACAGTCTGCTGAACAAATTACTGAATTTTGTTACTGGAGAATCTGAGTGTACTGATTTAGTTCTCTATCCTCAATGGATTATTAATAACGTAATAACAAGTGACATGATTGTTTAAGAATATGTTTGCTTATTCAGAAAGGAGACTGAATCCTCCATACATCACGACATACATCACAAGCCAAAAAGTGCACAAGTAACTCAAGGTAAGATATTTGCAAATCACCTGGCTCTATCTCCAAACATAAACCCAGGTCATTTACCCATCTCTGGTCATCTGAAAACAGACAGAGAAAAAACAGCATTTTCATACCCCACCAATTGCGAGCAATGGTATTAAAGCAAGATGCTCCTTTCTGTTGCTGCACTCAACACAAGCCCTTCAGGAAACTAGTCAGATTAGACCACAAATGACACTCCCACCTGCTTCTTTAAACAGGGCAACTTATAGCATGAAGTTTATACTTACTGCATACTCCCTTATTTTAAGAATGTTAAACTTCATCCTTAGCCAAACATTGCCTGACCTTTCATACAGGGTCACACAGGTCCCCACCTGCAATGAAGAGGCTGTCACCCACAGCTTTGCTAATTAACTCCATTAATTATTGCAAGAATCTACTAGCTGCTGCTTACAAACAATATTCCAAATGTAAACAGCAAGGAGAAAAAAAAACAACACGCATCCACAACTTCACTTCTTATCAAACACAAAAAGTCTGACACAGACAAGCCAGGTTTCACAACAGTGCTTTAAACATGCCAAAATGACAGACAGGTAGTGTTTACACAGAGCTGACAAGTCTGCCTGAAACATCCCAACTACAGAACTAACTCAGCTAGCTGAAACTGCCAGGGGACTAGACCAGTGCATAATGACATTCACCAAGACAGTGAAACACAAAAAATTGTTTATCTGCTAACAACTCAGTTTTTGCTAAGATGCAAACCAGAACTTCACAGTTGGTAGAAATACTGTCTACAACAAGTCTCCCCACCCTGATATTGCTTTTGATGATCTGTCTAGTTCAGAAGTCTCATGTTGCATTCAGTTCCTGAGAACCAACAGAATTCCTTATGTAAAGTACCAGGAGGGCAGAATTATGTGAGATGCCTATCTCACCGCCAAAGCAATTCAAACACCATCTATTTTTGCTCCTGAAGTAACAGGACAGGTCTGTCAGTCCAAGAGACACCAAGTATGTCTGCAGCCTCTACTCCATGATGCTATCCAAAGGACGCTTCTGCAGCAGGACTCACCTGTAGGCAGCACCGAAACGTAAAATTATGTGATGGAAGTACCCTCCATCTTGCACAAATTGCCCCATGCCATCTGACAAAAATGTGCCTGTTCATATGACAGGACTACCTCAACTCATTGCAGAATGGAGGATGCCACATTTAGGTCAAGTGACAGGTGCATGCTGCTCACAAAACTGAAGGAGACACCAGTTGAGGACTACTTTGTCAAGATTTTGCACACTCAGAACTACTCTCTACTATGAAAGGATGATTCAGTTTCTCTCTCTAAACTTCTAGGTTTTCTGACAGTTTCTTGAATTTTGGGAGTTATTTCATGCTTTGCTATTTATTTTCCTCAAAGCAAGCACCACAGTCACATTCCAAAACCTGCATGAGTTATCTCCATATTTACTTGATATCACACTAGTTCACATTCCTAAAATACACCATGGAAGCAGCCAAAACTTAGTGGAAAATTTTAGCTGGGTTGTCATGAAGTACGCAGCCACTACAGAGCTTCTTCAACCTGTGATGAGAACAGAGATGCTGTACAAGATGAGACCCAGGAGATCATGGAAGTGCACAACCCAAACAGGGTCCATAGTGCAAACCTCAGCCATGACAGAAGAGTATTATGCTGTTGCAGGACCTGCTTCAAGAGCCCTAGTCTGTTGTCTCAGCTATTGAATGGCCCTTCCCAAAATAGCCCTAAGCCAACCTACTTTAAACTCATAAAACAATGATGATACAAAAAGTTTCCCCTTCCACAGAACCACACAATCTCAGTACTGCCAGGGAAGGAGGCATTTCTTCTGACGGGAGTGTTACAGGTCTTCAGTTTTAGGTACTCCATGTGAAGGGACCTTTTCTGTTTTTTCTTCTGGAAGATCATCTTTAAAATAAGCCAACCTCTCCCCACAGGATTAGACAGAGGATATTAAATGATGGCTGGGAGATCTACATCTGGTGGATATGAAGCAACTGCAATTCTACTGACAATAAAGATTGGACCTAAGTAGTTGAGTATTTCTGCAATTACAAAAAGCTTTTAATACTGCTAGACAAACAGGAGCACGGAAACTTGGAAAGGCATATATTTTTACATTAAAGTAAGTCTCATGAAATGACTATATGGCTAAAGAATTTACAGTGTTTATACATTTACAGAATGTACAGGAGGGACGAGAGCGTAAATTGAAGAGCTGAATTTTTTTCTCCCTTACTGTGCAGTGCATCATATACATGATTCTCTTTTAGAATTTCAACTAATAAACTAATTTGCACACTATGGTTAGTCATTATCTTAGTGATATAACCAAAATATTTAATAAATAACAGTAATATATTACCATGCAAATCCAAAGTACTTCTATGCACTATTTATTTCTAAAGAAGCTCTAGATGTGACACTTTCATATCTAGGGATTCCCTTTTGTTTGCTTTCAGATTAATCTCCACTTGATCGGACTTCTGCTGCAATAACGAAGTTCTACACTGATGATCCTTCTCACTAAGTATTATAAGAAAATTATTTTTATTATTGGTTTATTTGTAAGTACTAATGCTGCACAAAAGCATTAATTCAACAAAAAGAACATTGGCAAGACAAATTTCATACTCGGGTAAAGCCTTAAGCAAGTATGTCTCTTTCTGGATCCCCTGAAATTTGCAATCACACCACTAGAAACCTTGATTCAGTTTCAAATCTAACAAAATGAAGTGTCGTATTTTTACTACACTAAGAATGAGATAAATTGAAACAGAAAAAATTATCTAAGCTACAGTGACATGAATGATTCTTGGAAAACCATAAATAGTATCCTCAGGTTTTGTACACAAATACCTGGGCTACCATCTAAGACTTCATATTTCATATTATGTTTACCAAATTGGTGTACATTTCTGACAAGCAAGCTTCCTTCTGTCTGACTTCACAATCTAAAGAACAGCAAAGTTAAAAAAGGAAAATACATTGATCTGCTCACTGCTGGTGATCTGTTCAGTTCCAGCAGGATAGCTGATGTATATGACTTTATTAGGAGCTATGATTGAAAGACTGGGTAAAAATATCTTCCAGCCTTAGAAAATTGAGAACTAGCATGGTGACACAGTTAATTGACTGAAGAAAATGGAGCTATCAGAGAGACAAGGCAAAAAGAATTTTGTGTTGTATATTTAGTTACAAGTAAGCTCATCTTAAAAAGATGCACATTCTTACTGCAAATTTAATTTAAAAGGGGAAAACAAAAAAGAGATTTTTTTAAAGAGAAGGAAAAAAAAAGAATCAACAATTCAATGTTCTACTTAGTCTAAAACTATTTTTACTATGGACCAGACACAGTGCCTGTTTAAGACCTACAGATTTATGAACCTTCCAGCACAAAACACTCATTACAACAAATGCAAAGGGGGCAAACACACAGTCAAAGACAAGTGACAACAAAAGCTTGAAGAGAAATGAGTAGGGGATAAAAAATGAGATGTGAACAGAAACATTATACACGTCAGCTTCATTATTCTCAGTAGGACCTGGTAGATACCATGTGAAAGAACTCAAACACAGATCTGTAACACAAACAGGCTACTCTATTCAAGAAGATAACATCCATCAGGGACTACAGCTGGTTACAACTGTCTTGCAGGCCTGTCCAGCAGGAAGACAAGATGTTTCCGATATATCGGAGAGTATCTGGCCAGCATGGCTGCAAGCCAGTGGTCTGGAGGCAGAAAGGCATCGTAGCGAAGGGCCAGCAGTCTACACTGGCTGTGCATTGCCCCTCTTCAAGTACTGCAGTTCAGAAATCTAGCAGACAGCAAACTAGCACCAGCTTGTGGTTCCTCACTTGAAGCAGGGCACAGTGCACTCATCCCAGGCAATAAATCTCATAGCCTACTTTCATCTCCAAGATGGCACCTCTGAAAGAGAACTGCGATGGCAGCATATTCTTCAAAACAAAGTTTTTTGAAATCTGCTACCACTGAACAATCTGGCAAAGGAATAGGAACTAAGAAGAATCAGAACATTCATTCACAAATACTGGCTGTTTACAGCCTCACAACCTAAAAATGAAGCTTCATGGCAAAACGCAGGGTGGTTGGTTGTTTTTTTTTTTCACACAGCATCCATATGCTGTATTTTAAAACCTGGCACCCACCCAAGTCACTTACTACATTTATAGAGACATGAGGGGACGCATGAGGGGACTCATGAGGGGACTCATTCTAACCCTATCTTTTAAGCAACTGGATAAATTAAGTGCCTGTAAAATTTTCCTGCATAGTTGGTTAGTGTACCATTTTCTGGAACAGAATAATAGGCCACCACCCTAGAGACTGCAGCCTTAGTGACTGACACAAATACCCTGTACTGATGTTATGAAGTTGTTATCCAGTAAGTGCTACCTCATTTGCCATGACCAATATGGACTTTGCATAAACAGATAGAATGATGCTTCCCTAAACAGTTTCTGTCTTAAAACTGCAAAGTACGGGGAAAGAAACAGAAATAAAGGAGGTGCCTAAATCAGGGTCTCAGAGCTGGTCAGTGGAACTGAAAATGAAACACTGACCATCTGACCCCCAGGTTGTTAGAAAAGCCTGCCTCTCACAAGACAGCAATAACTGTAGTTTGTATCTACACAGACATTCTTCTTGTCTCCTACCACACAGCCTCTATTAACAGATACATTTGAACATGGCATTCATCAAATCATGCTGTTCCTACAAGGCTGCAATTCAGCAGGCTTCAACCCTGAAGATATGCTTCCACCAGCATTAACCCTGTGCCTCAGACAGAGACTGCTGCCTTCAGCGGGACTTTGGCAGGCCTGACCCGCCAGCAGGCAAAGTTCAATCCCATCTCGACGACGCTTTAACACCACCAAACTTCGAATTCGAGTACTATTCACTTAAAACCTTATCTTTAAAAAGATATTAATCGCTTCCAGACTTAAGAGCCCCCACTGGTTTCCACAGCTCAGTACTATGCACCAATGAGCCTGGTGTTGCCTCCAGGACGACGACCCGCCGCAAAGCTCGCCACCGACCGGGGTGCTGCTGCAACCCTGCGCCTCCCGGGCCGAACGCCCGCCGGGAGCACCCAGACTCCCGAGGTGCGCGGCGGTACGTATAGGACGAAGCAGCAGGAGAGCACAGGAGACACCATCGGGGAACCAACGACCTGCCCCGGCGAAGCGCAGGTGCCGTGGAAGCCGCCCGGCGTGGACCCTCCGCTAGCAGCCTGACACCCCGTGGGGCGGTGCCGGGGGGGGAAACCTGACTGGTCCCGGCGGCCCCTCTCGGCGTGACCTTGGGCCCAGCCCCCGGCCCCAACAGGCACCGCTGAGCGCGGGGAGGCGAGGGAGAGGGACCGCCGGCAGCCGAGGAGCCCGCCCGGTCCCGGCACGGCAGTCACCCGCGCCACTCACATGTGGGGGTTCCGCTGGAAGGCGTTGCGAATGTCCTTCACCACCCGCTGCACCAGCACAGCCACCTCCTCCGGCGACTCGGCCATCTTCCACAGCCGCAGCCGGCACCGCCACGCCGGGTGGGCAGAACACTTCCGGGTCAGCGCTCCCCGGGGAGCCGCGGGTAACGCGGGGCGGGGAGGGACGGAGAGGGGCGGGCCCGCCCTCCCACCTCCCACCGCAGGGGCGGGGCGGGCTCACTGCCTCGCGCAAGCAGGGGTGGTTCAGTACGTACGCGGGGGAAAGGCGTTGTAATGACGTGCGGTGGGTCCAAACTGCCGACTTCGTAGTACTGAAGAATTGGTCTGCGCTGCTGCGTTTGTTGAGAAAAGACATGATGCTTTAGTTCTCGTTTGAGCTGCAACTCAGTAAATCTATTTGTATAAGAAGACAAGAAGCCTACAAAGGCATATGGCACTGTGATAGGTATCTAAAAAGATTGTAGTCTTTCACGAAGCAGGACTTCCACAGATTTAATTGAAGGTCCAGTGAGTTAAACCCCAAGCTGGAACACTAGAACTGGGAGATTTTATGTAGCCTTCTCAATAGCCTATGTATTACATGGAAAATCTTAGACTAAGTAATGCTGATATCAGGTATGGGATTATATGGACATTCTGCTCCAGTTTCTCATTCACTTTATATATAGACTGTACATGCACCGTTTCATAGAATTATAGACCATAGACCACAGAATGGTCTGCACTGGAAGGGACCTTGAGATGGTTCCAACCCCCTGCCATGGGCAGGGGTGAATTCCATTAGACCAGATTGATCAAACCCCCATCCAACCTGGCCTTGAAGCGAACCTTGAAGCCAAGCTTTCCATACTACTGCCTGTCAGACCCATGCTGTCCATGTTATGCAAGATGATGATTTTAGTCAAACTAACATTTGTATGTTTGTTACTTAATTGGTGAATGATTCAAAGATCCTGCAGAAAGGAATGAAGAACCATAGTTACCAAATCTCCACTGATAACGCTGATGATAACCTGTTCAATGACGTGTGTATGCAGTAAGCATAAAATGAGAAGGGCCATAGAACCTGGGTTGTTGGAGAATTATTTTGGTATCTGATGATTTATGGTGTCTGAAATTATAGAGGTGAACTGATGCATTCTGTATGTCAAATAAGCAAAAATACAAGTGTAAGAAAAGGTATTAGAACTCTTGGTGGGGACTGAGAGGTATTTTTAGCTGAGAAACCCAAATTGTTTTTTCACAGTAACTTTGCTTGTTGTGTTTAGCATAAGCCAGAATTTTTAATTTGTGCCCATTTGCCTTGCTCTAAAGGAGTAAGCCAGCTTTATTAAGGTAGTTAACAGCATACCTTTTCAGATTTACTTACTGCCCGCTCCCTTTGTCCTGTACAATTTGTTCAGTGTACGGGTTTGTTTCAAATTTGTTAAAAGCAGCAAATTTAACTTCAGTCAGGTAACACAATGAATGAACCATTTCTTGCTATATATGAAGTTGTAACTCTGTAAGGAAGTTTCGGTGAATTAAACCTAAAATGAACACCTTTAAAATTACATTAATCATGGCAAAATTACTCAGTGGATTAAAAGTCTCTTTATTTTGTTGTTGTTGTTTGATTGGATGATTTTGGTTTGTTTGGTTTGATTTTTTTCTAGTTTTAGTATTGGATACAAGTGAAAGTCAGTCATAGCAGTGCAAAGTTCTGTTCTGAATTTACTGAAAATTGTTACGAAACTGCTGATGTATTTGAAAGATGTAAAAGTAGTTACTTAGAATAGTGCAATTAACTGGTGACATACAGTGTATAACTTCATGCATGCCTTTTCAAGAGAACTGAACATTAAATTGCTATACTTATTTAAATATAGGTTTTAAATTGTATACCTTGAGTACTTATACATGTTGTCAAAGCTTGTAAGGCAGACACTGGTATTAATATTGTACAATAGTGTACAGTTGTTTTGGGGAATGTTTTTTTGTCAGCCAAGCATATCGACTTGCTGTAATTTTGGGATATTAGTTTCAGAAAATATTAGTTTGTAATTTTCACGTACGGCATAACAATAAGCTGTAGAAAATACACTGTTATTAAATAATCTAAGAATTATGTAACTCTTATTCACAGAAAAAAAATTGCCCTGGGTAATCCATTCCTATGACCTCTGGAGAGGTGACAAAAATTTTGGAAACAAATTAACTGAGGTAGTTCTGTGATGAGTACAGAATAATATACCCTTGTAGCTATATAAAGTGAGATAACAAACTTCTGTTACATTAAGCCTACCTTAATAAATTACTAAAAGGTTAGAATGTTTTCATTTAGATCCAATTCAGAAGGTGTGAAATATAATTGGTAATGTCTTCATGGCCACCTTTGCAAAGTCTGTCTGATGATCTTGGTTTATTTCTGTGCCTCTCAGACACTGTATTTTTTACAGCTTTATGGACAATTGACCTTAATGCTACTGATAACCAGTATATTTTGTGTGAAAACCCCTGACAGTTAGTGCTAACTGTCTGCCACTTTGGGCGAGTGGAAACAAGTGCACAGGAAAATGAGTACATCAATCTTAGTGAATTCCTATGGCCTAAGATTTTTCTAAATAGGCCATATTGCATGGCCACAGGAGGAGAGTTGCATTACAATTGCCCTTGCTTTGCTGTTTATTACAAACATAGTTTGGGAATGCAAGAAGGCACACCACATTTTTTTAGAGCAAGCATTATTTTTCAGATTTTTCAGTGATACTCGTTTAACATCCAAAAATACTGGGCGTGCACGCATATAGTTTTATATTTAGTAGTTCTGCATACATTTGTATTTCAGGCTAGCAGGCAAAAAGATTTTCACCATTCATTTGTGATGGATATACTCACTCTGACTGAGTTAACAGTACTTTGGTTCAGGCATCACTGACAGAGAGGCATGACTTAAATCAGCCCTCTTGTGCAAACCTTGTGAACTTGCGTTAAGTCACATCTTATCAAGAGCTATGCTCTGAGCCAAAACCACAATATGTGTCTGAGCTGAGACTACACGGAACTAAAAATTGCCCATCCACCAAAGGGAGTCTGACTACAAACCAGTTGTTTGATACTACAGATATGTGCAGCAACCAGAGCCTGTTGAGCTCTCCTGCATGGCAGTGGGCTGAATGGTGATCTCCTCTTGGGCAGGGACACCTCTCAAAGTTACCGCTCAAGGCTGAGAGATCCATTAGATGGCATGTAATGCATACAATGTGAAATGATCTAAAAGATCTAAAACAATATTGTATATATGCTGATTATTTGACAGGTAGGAAGTAATAGATTGTTTTACTGCTGTATAATCATTTTTTAATAAAACCTTTGGCTAATCCTACAACAATTACTCCTCTCAGTATTTCTCTCTTGACACCATTAACAGTGGTGTTCAGATGTTGCCAGTTACTTCTGCTTTTACTGTAAGGAGGCTAGTCCATACAAAAAAACTGTTTTAAGTTATTATTGTGTCAAAATTTGATATTCTAATATAATGTTTTTGATGCAATAAATTGTATTTTATTATAATGGTTTCTTAGCATTGTGGGCTTAGTTCATCGTGTGGTCACTGAACATCAGTGGCCTAGTCGAGATGACATCATTGAGGGACAGTGCAAATGTGGTCGTCATGTGGATGAAAGAGAAAAGGAATGTAGGCAAAAAGCACACTGAAATGTGCCAAGAAATTTTGGATAGAAGGCTTCTGAGAAACATCTCATACTTTCTACAGTTAGGTATAATGAACTTCATTTGTGGGTGTTTTTCTCCCCAAATGCTCTTTTCTTCTTGTTATAAGTAAATGAAGTTGATATGCCAAGAAAAAGCTATCTTGCATATGCTGAATTATTCATTCTCTTCTGTTATATAGTATGGAGTTATGTAACAATTGAAGCTAGTTTTATTTTAATTCCAGAGTAACCTTAAGGAAAAAAAAGTTGAATTAGTATAAACTTCTACTTGTGTTATATTAATACATATTTAATACGGTGAAAGTGTTCCTGCCACGTTAAGTAATGTCAGTTTTTTCTTAAAATTGAGCTGTATTTTTATTTTCGTTAAGATCTGCATTTGATCTGGAGCAGTTCCAGCAGCACTTGTATACGTGTGCTGCCAAGTGATCTGAGTACACCTACCCTTGTCTACAGAGTGAGATGGTTTTTTACCAGCAGTTGAGTACAATATATACTTGAATCAGCAAACCATGCACAACCAACAGAATCAATTACTGTAAGTCTGTTGCCTTACTTTTCCTCTGTTTAAATGTAATTTATTTGTTGTCATTTCTCTGAAGGGGAAATAATTGTTTTTAATGCTAGGTGCATACTATCAGTCCAGTATTAAGACAAAGCTGAGATTTCTTCACAATTTCTATACCAGCAAACCCATGTTGGTACTTTTTCCCTGCGTGAGTAGTTGTATAGCCTACCTCTAGTTTTCGTATGATTTTACTTACAATCATCAAGGACTGATACAGTGAAGTATTAAATGTGTCAATTTTGTTTTCCTTCCAGTTGCAGTGTGAGGGCCGGATGCTTGTTTTTGTAAATGAGCATATTTTGTCTTGTGTTTAGAATATCTTGAAATGTTTGTGCTTATTGCTAAGTACCACCTTATACTACTTTAAGAATGCTTTCTCATTTTCTAGGGAAGGACAGAGGTCAATCTCAAAAGTATTTCTTTATATTTAAAAGCATTTCATCTACGATAAGGGTGGTAGAGAATGGAATTCTGTGAATGCTCCATTTTCTTTTGGTTTATATTTGTGTATTTTAACTAACGCCCACAGCAGTCTTGTGATATATGTAAGTGAATATATAAGGGACAGTGGGCCTGGTTCTTGCATGATTTAAACTGAAGAGCCTGTATCCTTCACCTAGAAACTGAAAGGACCAGGAACAAACTCTTTACTAATGTCAATGTGGGTGTAATGTATTGCCAGATAAGGACTGCAAAAGCAAAGTTAAAAAATTAACTGTGTGCAAACATCCAGTATGTAATTAATTGTATTTTCTTATCCATAAAGTATTTTTCTCCCACTTCAACTTTATAATAGGTACTGTAGAATATATCGTAGGGAATCTGGAAAATGGATCTTGCTGCCTAAAAAGAATAAATACACTACATCTTTATTGATGACATAATAGAGGAAGTGCTTCAGCACTGTTTGGAGGCATCGAATGAGGTCACGGTGGATCAGAATGCTTCAGGAATACAAAATAATTCGTACCTTTTCATCTATTTCACCATGTAACACCTCCAGATTTCTGCTTACCATAATTTCTAACAGTAATGTGTGGCTCTGAAGGAGGATATAGTTGTTTAACACTTAGTGCAGGAAGAAGAGGAAGTGATAAACCATATTAATGGAAATGCTACAAACTGAAAAAACAGATATTTTAATAAGCTTGCTGATCTATTAATTATTTTATATTTGTGTATAATGCACATAGACTGTGTTACCATTCAAGTTTGAGGACTGTTCTTGAAAGTTTGAAACTATTTTATGATCGTTCTATGATTCACATGATTCTATGATTCATATTAAATTGTGTGGTAAGTTGTTTTATGTGTTAGAAATCAAAGGTATAATCTATTGTATGTATTTTTAAAAATACGACTAATTAAGACACTTTTTCTGAGGTCCATTTATATTGATATTTTAAACTTGTGTTTTCAGTTTCACATTGTCTTCATTTTCTTTTTTTTGTTCTAGATTTCTGCAATGTGCTTCATTAGTGTAACTCTATGTTATTATAAACCTTGATACAAACTCTATTGTATGTAAAAAGGTTTCCTATTTGTTTGTCACGGTTTGAGCATGTTTTGAGGTTGTTTTTGTTCAAGGTTTTTTCCAGCCAGGTGGAGGAGGGGAGTCCGGGAGGAAGGAGAGACAGGACACCTGACCCAGGCTAGCCAATGAGGTATTCCATACCATAGCACGTGATGCCCAGGATGCATACTGGGAAAGAGAGGGCTGGAGGGGTAGAGCTCTGGAGGAAAATGGGGGAGGGAGCACATGGTGCTCGGCTGGGCAGGGTGGAGTGAGTTATGGGTCGGTGGCTGGTGGGGTGTTGTATTCTTTTCACTTGCTGTTTGCTGTATCATTATTATTTGTAGTAGTAAATGGCAGTAGGGGTTTTGTGTTATGCCTTAGCTATTAAACCGTTCTTATCTCAATCCGTGGGGGCTACATTCTTTGGATTTTCCTTCCTAACTCTCCGGGAGTTGGAGGACTTGGTTTAAACCACGACATTGTTACAATTAGAAGTATATACCAATAGATCCATAAACGCTTATACAGGTCCATTGTGATAACTATGTGATCACCTTAGAAATGTTGTGTTCTGAGTTAAGTGTAATCCACAGCAACTCTGAAAGCATGTATGTTGAAGGATTTTTAGACTGTTTCAGACAAGTTTCATAAACTTACATACATTTACAAGTCATAAAAGTAAATGTAAAACCTTGTTAGCTAGTAGAAAAATGAAATAAATTTTCATTCAGTAAAGGCTGAACCTTATCTTGGTCTTGTGTAAAATATTTCCTAAGATACCTTTTCCATCTTTTACAACAAACAAAGTGAATATGAAAGATGGGTTAGCCCTTTATATATTAATATGATTATGTTAATGTAGCATATTAACATATTAATGCAGTATTTAATTATAAATCTAGAAAAATAATGTAAGGAATTCTGTAATTGCTTGTACAGAGATTGTATGACTGCATGTCTCTTTTTGCTGCATTGAGAATGACAAAGGTTAGTATCCTCACTCAGGTGACAGATTCTGCAGTTAGTTATATTCAGTTTAAGTTCCATTTTAATAGAATGAAAGCTGAGATATTTTTCAGTGGTATTTATTCTGTTATTTTCTCAGTAAATATTAACTGTGTTTTTAGTAAAAGCCAGTTTGGGACTTGATGTAATTGTGAAGATGCATAATTGGGCAGCTGGATTCAGTAAAGGCTGATGGATGTGCTGAAACAACACAACAGCCTAAAACTGTCCTCTTGGCAGTTGTAAGTGGGGCAAACTGTATATTGACACAGTTAAAACATGTCCCTATGTTCTTAAAGCAGCATTCAATTCTGAAAAGTGAGCTTTCAATGACAGACAGTAGCATTCTGCTCTAGAAATCTCATCATGGAGTGTATTTGTAGACTTAGCCCAGCTGTTTTAAAGGGAAAGTAAATTTTTGCTGCTTTTAATGCCAGTTACCACTGCAGTGGGTGGTGTATACTATGCTGAGAGGTGCAGTCCAGGTAGGAGCCTCCTCCTTGCGACCTTCACTGCACTTTATTAGAGGGACTTGGTGCATCTGGGGACTTAAGTTGAGTTGGTCAAATGTCACTGCTCTTGCACAAGAACTTCCTTTCTATACAGGATACAGTGAAGTCCAGGTGTTTGAAGCTTTAGACTGATGATTTTTTGTTGTTTGGGGCTTGTGGTTTGTTTTTTTGACTTTTTCACTAGTCTCCCTGCTACTCTGCTGGGTCTTCTTTACCCTCTTTTTCTTTAGCTCTTTGCTTTGAACTGACTCCCAGACCTAACCCCATTTATGGGCAACCTGCCACACCACATTTAAGTTTAGCTTCATGCACTATGCTTACAGAGGTACTTGCTACATGGCAATGCCTTTTGAAGTCTTTTGCCATTGTCCTTCACTCATGTTGAAGCTGGAACTGAAAAAAACCTATTTCTCAGTCTTGTTTTAGATCAGCTGATAATTCAGATTGGAACTGATCTTTCTCTGGGCCGGTGTGACTACCCCCTTCACATAAGCCAAAGAGCAGTTACAGTCTTAACCTGCAAATATACTTCAACTAACTGCAAATGTACCCACAAGTATTGGTTTACCTGATCAGCTTTTTACCATTATTTGTCTACTTGAGATGATTGCATCTTACATCTCTTAATTAACCATAAATTGTCACAGTCCATCGAATGATGGTAACAGCAACGAGTAATTTCACAGGTCCTATTCTTATGAATTTGTGTCAACTGTTTCTAGTCTGAATCTTTGCTATACCCATCAACCTTAATGCTATCCCAGTGCTACTAAATGTGTTCTCTTAGTCCAAACTGGTACTGGCAGTCCAACTATTTACTTTCTCAATTTCTTCCTCACCCTAGGTTGGTTTTTTTTTTCTTTCCAGTCTCTGTCCTGCTCAGTGGTAAAGATGGGAGGAAGTAAGCATTCAGAGAAATAGACAGATGGGGGAGTCTTGTATTTCAAAGGAAACATTTTTGTTCCATCTCCCAAATTCAGATATTTTGCCTTGCTTGATCTAACCCTGAAATCTCATCTCTTAGACCTTTTTTGGCTCACTCTAGTGCTTGTGGTTTCTTACAGTTCTTGTGTTGAGAGAATTCTATGCTCAAAACTCTCTAGATAATGGAAGTCATGTTGAGCATCCACCAAAATTTCAACAATGCTACTTAGAGTATAAGAGATCTCATTTCAAGTATTCTCATGAAACACAGTTCACAATGAAAATCCAGAGTTGCGTGCTAGAAGAATGTAAGCTGTTGTTTTCACTAAGAGAATAGCAGTGCTTGTAATGGTAGCCTCCAAAAAATGAAAAGATATGAAATTGCTGGCAAAGCTTCTGTAAATGTGTGCAAAAATGAGCTGCCACTTGCAATATAAATCTCACAATTTGTTTTGTGTGCATGTAAAACAAGGTAAGTGAATGTGAGGAGCTACATACATAAAATGTACATTCTTTTGGTAGCTCTGTGTGTTTTTAAACTTTTCAACCTGTAGTTACTCAGGAAATGAGTAAAATATTAAGAAAACAAACTTATTTCCAGTTTGTTCACACCATGTATAAAGTAATTTTCAAGTTCTTGCTTAGCTATTAGAGTGGAGAACCACTAGCACATAAATTTTTTTTTGCAAAGTAGAACAACCTTATCAGCTCATCAATCTCTAAACAGGTAAGAAATCAAGCCTGGCTGCCAAGTTAAATAAAGAGCAGTAATACTAAAAATAATGTTACTGGGGTTTGGTGGGGTTTGTGGGGTTTGTTTTGGTTTTGGTTTTGGGTGGGGTCTTTTTTTAGATAGAAAGCATCTTGCTTCAAAACATTGTACTTCTTTTACACAGTGTTTAAAATGGTCCTGTACTTTGAGTCCAAACTTCCATGAAGGCAAAGGTATGTATTACCATATGTATGGTTTCTTTAAAACATGGATAAAATGCTGCCAGAAGCAAAAGTAATTAAAAAACCCTGGCTGACTAAGGACACCTCTGCCAGTTTTCATATATACAAAACTTACACATCTTTGGGAAAGTGGCCTAGTGTATTATCCTGAAATGTTTCAGAGAAGAGTCATTAAGTGTACAACTTAGCTTTCATCTTTCTGTTTCTTAATATTGCCTGGCATTGTGTTCTGGCCTTGAACCCTTGCTCAAACAACAGTATTTCATGTTATCCTGTACTCTGACTGTATGTAAAATTTGTTTGTTACTGCTTTTTAATAACAATTGGCCAAATAGAATGTAGACAAGTTCTTCTATTAAGTTAAAAGGTCATGGTTTCACTACATGACAAGGAAAATTGCTTGTTACAACATTTCTGAAATCTTAGATATTACAAGTGAGAACTTTGTTACGTTTCTGAACGTAAATGCCCTGATTTATTTTTGTGCAATGTTTTTGTTTTTTCATCCAATGTTTTTCTTACCCTATCCTTACTTTAATGTTTAAATGCTCTTATTGTTACTTAGGGAGGCCTGCTGCTAACAAGGAGGCAAGCTCTCTGCTTCTTGATCAAAATAGCTCATGTAGATGAGTTCTGCTCAATTAATGTTGACAGAGACCAGAACAGTTTTCCAGAAACCCTTGCTTATGCCCAAGGCTTGCATATGTTGAAAGCAATGATAAGCTGCGTTTTCTGGCTTTGGTAAAATGAAAATTCTGTGAGGAAATTTGTAATAATTTCATTACAGATATAAAGACTGGAGATGTGGAAAGACTAAGTAGTATCACAAAACCTAATGCAGACTCATGATTTAGAGATCCAGATTGTGATTAAAAACTAAAACTGTTATACATTAGGACACTTGGAATATATCTGTCAGTTTCCTTTCTCTCTCTTGCTCTTTTTTTTTTTTTTCATGTTGTGCTTAAATCAAGAAAACACATGCTACAGCCTTGTCCCTTAACCATGACAAGGTAATTGCACTGGTTTGTTGACGGAGGTCATGCTGCTGATTAAGCTGGGATTCTGCAGATGATTAATGTCTCTGGAGCATGTGCTGAGAAGCTGTGGTGCTATTTTTGTCTTAGAAACACTGTTCATGATCCAGTACACTCCTTTTGCAGTTAAAGTATAGCCATGATGAGATCAACTCTTCTTTGAAACTGTTTACCAGCTCTACCTCTTCCATGGAGCTGGGGTTGTTGTTATGGGTAGTTGTTATTGTGGGTAGTAATCATGAAGCTGAGTTACTTAAATCTTCCCAAAGATAAGGCAATCAGGTTTTTGCCTACGTAGCTAAAAATTAAGACATAGGACTAAACTACTGATTCAAATCAAGTGACTATCTGGCTTCAAGAGTCTGTCATCTGTCAGAAGCCATGGATGGAGTCACAGGGAGGACTAAAAGGAGCTTGTGCATATGACACTCTCTTTTGCCTTCTTCCCCTGTTAGAGTACTTGTTTAGCTTCTCACAACTAAGGCTATCCTATTGAGCTTAGATTGTGTCAGACACTGGATTCTGGCACTGTTCAGCTGCACAGATCTTCAGAAATGTGCAATTTTGCATCGTATTCTATTACTGGCTTTTTCACCCTTTTTGCTAAATCAATGTGTGTACCTATGTGTATATATTTTGATTGACAAAAAAAACCAGTCCTTCTTTGCCCCAGGGAATAAGAAAGTTGGTTCACATCTTTCACACTGCAAACAGATCTTGCAATGTTTTGTGTTTTTTTTGTTAAAGCCTTTTAAAAAAGAAAAAAGCAAAAGCATAACTAGGCATGGATCATTAGTTAGCAGTTTGGTAATTTTACCTGTTTACCTATCTAGGGATAGATGAGGTGAAATTTAATTAATGTTATTAACATTTGCTAGATCAGTAGCCATGTCATAAAGTGCACAGAATTAAAGATGGTGTTTCTCGTACAGATGAGTTCCCCACTCCTACTTTTGTTAAATATACTTTTTGAAAATAAAATAGCTGTGCTTTTATTTTTATAAGAATGTTGTATAAGAGAAGTTCAGGTTCTCTTATAGAAATACGGAACAGATACATGAATTAGCTAAAATGTGAAGAGTAAGTTGTTGACTTTCACTGTGATTTTTGATGCTAGTGTTCAGCAGCTTCTGAATTACAAATGTCATTGCACTAAAAGTAACTGATTCATTGTGACATATCAATCAGCAGGAGTTTTGATGGTCCTGGCAGTCAGCTGTACCTGCATACATCTCAGCTATCTTTTTTTTTTTTTTTTTCTCTTTAGTTTAGTCATCAGGAAAGAGATTTGACCTTTTTTATTCTTTAATGCATGAAATATTGCCAATATATGTTTTGTTTACTCTGAAGGGGAGGCATAAATTTTGTTTGTCATTTCACAAGTGCAATGAGATGCAACTGCAAACGTCATTTGACCTAAAGGTGGTAGCAGAGAAAGAGCAGAGCAATAGCATTAAAAATAATAATAGTTTTTAACCTCGATCCTGAAACTGGAAAATGTTTCATACTGGCTTCCAAAAATGTGAATTGTACTTTTTTTTTTTTTTTTTTTAATTCTTGCCTTGCCTTGGCACCAAAGGCTGATTCCAGAGACTAGGACATAAATGAGATATCTTTAGGTTCAAGGAATTTGTGCAGGTCTTAAGTGATAACAGGAAATACAGAGGGAGCAAGTAATTGTGCCTTCTCCTTTGTTATAGCTTAGAAATTTAAGTGCACACAATCTTTGAGGCCTGCTTGTAACTTTGATTAATGAAACATGCATCTTTGTGGCCTTTAGGTTAGGTCTATTCAGCAGACATAACATTTAAACATGTACTTTCAATTGAGAAGATAAAAGGTAAATTAAATTTTGTTAAAATAAGTAGCTTTTGGTTTTTATATAAAAGACTAAAGATATATTAATTCTGTGAATAATCTTGTTATGTGTTCGTAAAACAAGTTGTTTCTGACACAGCAGACACAGCTGTGTATTTCCTTGGTCAGAACTGCTGGCATATAGGAAAGCAATAAAGGTGAAATGAGGAACAAGTCTACATCACTCTATGCTGGCTAAACAGACCTCTCTACTCACAGGACATAGTATGGAGAAAAATACAATGCAGTTATACTAAACAATCCATTGAACAAAAGTATTTGTATTAGGAATCTTTCTCCTAGCCCATATGGCTGTGCTGCAGTTTCCAAGAAAACAACCCCCTGAGAGTATCTTCTAGGGTATTTTTTTGTTCTGAGTTACTCAGTGGATCTCCTAAACTGGGTGAATTGAGGGTCAAAAACTGATACAGTTCTATTAGACAGCTTTTTAATAATGAAACCAGACTACTTTGGAAGACTTAAGTCTAAAGTAAAACATGTTTAATTCTGTATCAACTATGTTTTACATTTCTTGCTAGGCATCTTTAAATAAACTAGCTATCATTTTTATTCAGTTGCCTGCAAAGGTATGTAATGATGTTTTTATTCTTAGAAACCTTCTTATATCTGAAACATGTTACCACAAGAATTGTCAGGGTTGGGCAATTTCCGAGGCTTTTTTGGCAACAACAACAACAAAGAAGAAAAAGCACTTTTTAGAACACAATCAAGAATAGATTATAGTTTTAGATCAGCCTTGTGTGGGGTTTTATAACCTTTCCTCCAATTTGTCTTCAGAAACCCAGTTCCGTTTACACTCCCATGGATGTAAACTTAAATTCAGGTACATGTGAGAACAGGGCCTGACCTGTCTCTTGCTTTGTAGCAGTATGCCTTAATGTGTTTGGGTTTGCTTATGTTAATCTAAATGTTCTAGTTGTCACATAGAACAGTAATACTGTAGATATGAAGAACATCAGTTAACCTGCAGTAGGTGCCAGAGCTTTCGGAAACATCAGATTCCATTTTGCATGAATCTGTGCCATGTGAATGTAAAAAAACCTTTGTAACATGAATATAAAACACAAGACACTGCTACTTGATGGGAAGGTTTCACACTTAAAAAGGTGATGTACATGACTGCTGGAGGCACTGGACAATAGGAGCTTAAACCCACTCTGCTGATGTAGCAGCCTATCATGCTTTACTGAAGACAAGTGTTTAAACCACATGATTATGGAATTATATTATTCTTATTTAACCTTATTAGTCTGAAGTATTTACTATCACTTGATTGAATTCTTCATGTTCTTCATGTCATTGATCTTCATGACAAAATTTCTTACCAAACATCTTATTGCTCTGTGGGAATTCTGAAAGAGCCAAGGCCACGTAGTGAGCAATCCCAATACCCTGAGCCTTATTACTGTAAAGAAGATTTTTGGCAGGCTTGAGCAAGGTCAATTGTCTTGTTAGGCCTCTATAATTTTCCACTGAAAACGTGCAGAGAATGATCTCTGCCAAGGTTGTAGTTTCCCACTGTATTTTTAAAGTAAGGTATTTAATTGCAATTATAACAAGTTGTAAACATTAGCTCTGTAAATGATAGTAACCTCTAGACTAACCAATTAGAGCTCAGTATCCAAGGCTGTTACATAAGGGTGTAAGGGTATAAGAAGAGCACTGTATCTAATAAAGTTTGGCAATCACCTGATCACATTAATTGTCTCCGCGTTGTCCGTGACTCCTGCATCAACACTGCTCCTGGAAAATATCTTTTAATCTGTGAGTGGTGGTAAAATGTAATGGAGGTGCTCTTTATTTTGTTTCATTGACAACTGAGATGGTAGCACATTTGTTTTGACTTTAGTTCTCAGGTAGGACTGACAAAGCCCCATTTCATACTGAATCATATGACTCATAAAAAGAGCATTTAATACTCATTGCAGAAGGGAGAGATTAAGTTTCTGAAGTACAGGGCAAACAAAGATAGCACATTTGTCGTGGTTTAAGCCCAGTGGGTAGCTCAAAACCACACAGCTGCTCACTCACTCCCCTTCACTTCCTCCCCCCATTCCTGGAGGGATGGGGAGGAGAATCAAAAGAATGTATCTCCCACAGGTTGAGATAACAACAGTTCAGTAACTAAGGTATAACAAAAATCACTACTGCTACCACCAATAGTGATAATGATAAGGGAAATAACAAAGGAAGAGAATACAACCGCTCACCACCCACCGACGACCCAAGAAGTGATCTGCCCTTCCGGAGAACTGCCCCCAGTTTATATACTGGGCATGGTGTGTGATGGTTTGGAATACCCCTTTGGTTAGTTTGGGCCAGGTGTCCTGTCTCTGCTTCCTCCCAGCTTCCCCTCCTCCCTGGCAGAGCATGAGACTCAGAAAGTCCTTGGTCAGAGTAAACATTACTGAGCAACAACTAAAAACATCGGCGTTATCAGCGTTGTTCCCAGATTAAAGTCAAAAATACAGCACTGCACCAGTTACTAAGAAGGAGAAAAATGACTGATACTACTGAATCCAGGACAGTATCCACCCCTTATTCCATACCATTCATGTCATTCTCAGATGTCACATTTTCAATATACCATCACTGTTGTCTCATATATATATATAGAGCAGGAGAGACAGTGTGCAGTGTTGGACTGTTGCCTGCTGATGACACTGCTGAGCTTGTCTGGTCACTGCTGAGCTCATCTGATTTCATTGAAGTTCATTCTTTGTTGGGATGATGGTCATAGGGAAGTCAGGGCCAGTCACTGGTGACCTGAAGACATCTGGTTGGTGGGCTATAAAAGTGCTGTATAGCAGACAACAACACACAATTGAGTTCATTGGCTGTTTTCCCCTAAAATCAATTCCCTTGAGATACATATCGGACTTCCCCATTTTCTCTCATTACTTACCAAATATATCTGGGTCCCTGAGCAAAAGCAATCCCATGAGTGGGTTTGTGTTTACCTGAAGCAGGAATAACCCAGGCTGTCTTCCCCAGCAAATTCTTTATGTGCACCATAGGAACTTTATCCCTTTCTACAGCAGGTAAATGTTCTGACTGGGCTGGGCCAGCCCTGTTGGTAGATCCTCTGGTGTTGAGGTGGCTTTTGGTAAATGTGTATCCCAGTGTTTGAAGGTCCCACCACCCATTGCTCTCAGTGTAGTTTTTAACAGTCCATTGTACTGTTTGATTTTCCCAGAGGCTGGTGCATGGTAGGGGATGTGGTATACCCACTAAGCCACTCAATGCCATGCTCTTTGGCCCAAGTGTCTATAAGGTTGTTCCGAAATTGCATCCCATTGTCTGACTCAAAGCTTATTTTCAGAAGCAGTCACTCAGAGATTTGATCTTGCAGTGAAAGTACTAAATCCTCTTTGAATGCAGTCTGAAGGAAAAAAAAGTGAAAAATTGAAAGTCTTTAATGGTAAAAAGCATTCTGCATTTCACGTATTCTATTATAATGTCCTGAGTTTGGCTGTGGCTACTAGAAAATAATTCAAAAGGCAAGAACGATTACATGTTCATTTTTAAACATACAGAAGCCTGTCCTCAGGCACTAGGGGGTGCAATAAAACCTTGTTGATGCCTTTAGAGACTTGACCTACCTTCACTTGAAATGCTGGTTGTAGGTAGACAGATTTCCTCTATGTGGGTGCACTACGAAAATGCTGAAATGAAATACACTTCTTTTAATGAAAATGTTTTCTAGTATACTACTTGATGTTTTACAATATGGGATGATGTTTGAATCCTAGTCTTAAACAAAACAAAGAGACAGTATAATATGCAATACTTTACATATTGCCATGGGCCTCTCCTGGATTAAAATAATTTATTGCATATTTTTTCTGCAGCAAATAGCTTTGATTGTAGGCTTGTTTATTTATGGAGGCTTATTTATTCATGGATTCAATGGTGGTGAATATACTTTCCCCATGTATTTAGCAACTGTATGTATGCTAGTCTCACCAGTCTAAAACACAAGAGTGTTTAGTTAACAGATTCTCATACTGAGTAGTATGTGATGGATCTCATACTGAGCAGACCTGAGGCTGCCACTGTTCCCTGGTAATTTTCACTTAAAATAAAACTTAATTTGGTGTGTAATATTGAGCTGGGTCTTCCAGAAGGAGCAGCATCATGGATAAAAAGCCAAGCATTAATATGGGGGAATGGCCCAGAAACAGTGAGCTCAATGCAGCCACACTAGTGTGAAAAGGTGAAAAGGGTGCAATGAATAACAAAGGAGTGGGCTATAGCATGCATTTTATGGGCTGTTGTACTGATGCATGATTTAGAACTCTCTACTGGAAAACTGAGTTTACACCATTGGATAAACAGCATTGTCACCATTGAGCTATGGCTAAAATAAATTCCTCATCCTTATATTTGGAACTCATGGCCTGATCATCAGCTGTTTGCTGGTATACAGAGTCACAGACTGGTTAATGTTGGAAGGGGCCTCTAGAGGTTATCTGTTCCAGCCATCCCTGTTTGACCAAGGACACCTACAGCCAGAACTGTGCTCAGATGGCTTTTGTACATCTCCAAGGATGGAGACTCCACACCTCCCTGGACAACCTGTGCCAGTGCTCAGCCACCCCTACAGTGAAAAAGTGTTTCCTGATCAACAGAGGGAACCTCCTGTGTCCTGATTTGTGCCCATTGCCTCTGGTCCTGTCCCTGGGCACCACTGGAAAGAGCCTGGCTCCATCCTCTTGGTATCCTCCCTTCAGGTATTTGTACCCATGAATCAGATCCCCCCTGAGCTTTTTGTCCTCTCCAGGCTGAGTGATCCCAGCTCTTTCAGCTTTTCCTCACAGGAGAGGTGCCCCAGTCTCTTCTTCATCTCTGTGGCCCTTCCCTAAGCTCTCTCCAGTGTGTCCGTGTTTCTCTTGTGCTGGGGAGCCCAGTGCTGGTCCCAGCACTCCTGATGTGGCCTCACCAATGCTGGGGGCAGGGGCAGGATGACCTCTCTCAGCCTGCTGGCCACACTCGTCCTCATACAGCCCAAAATATTACTGGCTGTTTGTTTGGGTTGATATTTTTTCCGTAATGGCACATTGCTTGCCTGTGTTCAACTTGGTGTCCACCAGGAGCCCCACGTCCTTTTCTGTCAAGTTGTTTTTGACCTGGGTGGCCCCCAGCATGTACTGATGCATGGGGTTGTGGCTTCTCAGGTGCAGGACTGTGCACTTTTTGTTGAACTTCATGAGGTTCCTGCCAGCCCATTTCTCCAACATATTTTTGTAAAGAAGCTTAGATCCTCTTTTTCAGTAAAGGTGATAAAATTACAACATAGGCATAGAGATAAATAAACCAGCATTTTCCATGAAAACTCCACCAAATTTTGGAGCACTTCACCAGAAGATTAAGTAAGGGAGTTTTCTTATGCTTTTTTGCAGACTAGGATCACCATATATCGAGCTCATCTTTCTCAGTTCTCTATCATTATGGAATGTATGAAGTAATATTAAAGAGTTCCAGAAGCCCATGATAAATTAAGAAAACTTCCACTGTGGTATTTTTGATAGCATAATGAACAGTTATCTCTATGTGTATTATAGAACTTTGAACTGCAATAGAACTCAGAAATTGCAATTTGTAGCATGGTGAACTGAAACAGACCCTTCAATTAAATATTTCAAGGACTTAATGTTTAGAATTTTCCCCTGTATGATCCAGACCTTTAACCCCTGACCCAAAGCCAATGCTGACAGAAGGGACCTCAAGTAAATGAGAATGGTTATATGGCCTAGAAATATATATAGCATTATATGATACAAATATGGTTAAAATTTAATCTGTGTGTTTGAAGGTAAAGGTTTTTCATATATTTGAATTGGGAGGATTGTTGAAAAACAAATAAATACTTAAATATGAGATAATGCATGCTGAAGATGATACTTATTAGTTTTGCTGATTTTTGTTCCATATTTAGCTGTGGCAGAAAGAGCAATATTTTGTAACAGATAAATATTATTAAGTTTCAGCAACAGTTGTCCCTGATTGCAGGAAATAATGTGCACCTCTAACAGATTCCTATAAGTCTATTTCATTCAGATTAATTTTCTGTCTAATTGTTTACTACTTAAACATTTCTTCATACCAGATGGAATGCAGTGGGTCTGGAAACTCAAACTAATAGTGACTGATTTTTAGGAAACTGACGGAATGGCTTTCAGGCTCTGGCACGTTTTCTCAGAATGTCATCCGGATAATTTTAAAATATTAATGATTTTCATTTTTTATTCTTTCATGTAAAGAACACTATAGATCTGCATGGTGAAAGATATCCAGCACAGAAGTTCGCAAAGATTGTAACAAAGTTTCCCACAATGTAGTTCAGAACTGCTTTTTAATCTGCTTTTTGTTGTCAGGATGTGTAAGCTTCTTTTCCAATATTGGAAAAAGTGTTAAAGGGATGTTCACTTCCAAACTGATTCCCTCTGATACTTACACTAGAAAAGCATAAGTGAACTATAGAAAGTCAGTTTAAATGAAAAATTAGAGCACAGTATGTAACTTGCAGAGAGGAGAACTGTGTATACATTTCACTCCTTTGTTTTGTCCTTATTTGGTGCAGATATAGACACTTCATAACTGGGTGTCAGCAATCAGAAGTTCTGGTGCAAGTCTGACCAGAGATGACATAGTAGCTTATACTGCATTTTACAAATAAAGGCAGGGTTTATTTTTCTTCTTTGCCTCCAAGCCATCGTCATTTAGGTAAAGAGCTGTCAGTGTGTTATTTGTTAATCTATTGGTTGCACAATATAATACTTAAGTTTCCTCTGATAAAACAGGTAGTGACAAATATGTGCTAGTGCCACCAGAAGCAATGAGTCTGATAATAGTTAGGAAGGTCAGATCTTGTTCTCAGCAATATCCCAGAGGATCTTTTCATCTAACTACACTTTTTCTCTGGCCCATATGATCGTTAGGGTCATTCAGATTTCCTCATCTGGTGATAAGCTACCTGTCAAAACAAAAAATGGAAAAGCAATACTAAATCTTTGTGCAATTAAGCTGGAATAAAATCAAGTTTTCCATGACTCGTGAGAGAACATGCAAGAGGAAAACTAATCCAACAAATAACTTTGAGAGCTTTGTGTGATTTCTGTGTGGGGAGGGAGGAAGGTTTCCTCTGCACTGCACTGCATTCTTATTTAATACAAACATCAACTACCTATACAGTATGTTTTATGTCCAAAGGACTGTACTCCAAATACTGAGCTGAGGCTACTAAACAGCATTTTTGTATCTATTTGAAAGTCTAAGCAGCAGACATTTTGGACTATCTTGGCATAGCTTTTCAGGCATATTAGTGTTTAGTTTAGGTGTCAAAGAGCAAGTATACTTGTGCAGTCTTATTAAGCAAATGAAGTAAAACCATAGAATTGTAGAATCAGCTGGGTTGGTAAAGACCTTTAAGATCATCAAGTCCAAGCATTACCCCAGGACTGCCAAGACCACCACTAAACCATGTCACTAAGGGCCTCATCTACATGGGTTTTTAACGTTTCCAGGGATGGTGAAAACACGTACGTATTTTCAAAAAGCAGTAACAGAAAACAGAAAGTTCTTTCTGATTTGATTGATACAGGTGGCCTTTTTAGGAATTTGTAGATGCAAAATAAAGCTTACTTACAGAGTACTATGAGCCATAGTAGCTGTGCTGGCCTACGAAAGAGCTGACAGCTGGCCTACTGACAGCTTTAGATAATTCTTCAGCTTTCTGTCTCAAGTGTAATGACTGTTAAAATAGCAGAAAGGGAGAGTCCCATGATCACTGAGGGGCATTTGATCAACTCAACTTAAGGTATATTGTGTTTTATATTGTCTCTCCTCTACAGTCTGAGACAACAGCACTCAGTTTTGAGTCCCCAGCATAACATAATGTCCTGGGTTCAGCTATAGCAGTTGTTTTTCTCCTTCCTAGCAGCTGGTGCAGTGCTGTGTTTTGGCTTTAGTCTGAGAACAACACTGAAAACACACCAGTGTTTCAGTTGTTGCTAAGTAATGTTTACTCCGATCAGGGCATTTTCAGTCTATCATGCTCTGCCAGTAAGGCTGTAGTAAGGAAGCTGAGAGGGAACAGAGGCAGGACACCTGACCCAGAGTAGCCGAAGGGGTAGTCCATACCACAGCACTTCATGCCTGGTATATAAACTGGGGTGAGTTACCAAGAAGGGACCAGTCAATGCTTGGATTGGGCTGGATATCAGTATGTGGGTGGTGAGCAACTGTATTGTGCATCCCTTGTGCTTATTGGGGTTTTTTCCCCTTTCCTTTTTGGTTTTATATTTTCTCCCCTTGTTATTTCCCTTGTCATTATTATCATTACTGCTGGTAGTAGTTTTGTGTTATACCTTAGTTACTGGACTGTTCCTATCTCAACCCATGCAGTTTACATTCTTTCAATTGTACTCCCCATTCCACCAGGAGCAGGGGGGAAGAAGCAGGAGAGTGAGTGAGTGGCTGTGTGGTTCTGAGTTACCAGCTGGGCTTTAACCACAATGTGTAACAAAGATGGTAATGAACCTGAATACTTCAAGGGCCAGCAAGATGGTCAGGAACTGGAGCACAGACTTTGAGAGGAGGGGATGAAGGAAATGGGTTTGTTCAGATTGGAAAAGAGGTGGCTTTTGGGGACCAAATGGCAACCTTCCAATACTGAGGAAGAGGTTCCTGAGAAGACAATGCCATACTCTTCGCTGAAATGCGTGGCAGGAGACAGGGATTTTAAACAAATATAGGGAGCATTCTTACTGGGCATAAGGAAAAAAAGGTGCATATGGGGGATAATGAAGTAGTAGAATAGGTTTCCTAGAAATGTTGTGGTATCTTTACCTGAGGAGGTCTTAAAAACCTAGCTCAACAAAGCCTGGAACAGTCTGATCTGAATTCAGTATTGACTCTGCTTTGAGCAGGAGGCTGACATCCTTTCCAACCTGAATGACTGTATGTTTTCTGTGGTGAGAGAAGAGACATTTATGCAGAGAGAAATATTTCACCTTCTCATACTCTTCGTCGTGTATGCAAAACCTGGAGTGGTCAAATGTCGTGGTTTAAACCAAATCCTCACGGTACTCTCACTCACTCCCCCCCTTGCTCCCCCAACTCCCGGAGAGTTAGGAAGGAGAATCCAAAGGATGTAGCCCCCACGGGTTGAGATAAGAACGGTTTAATAGCTAAGGCATAACACAAATCACTATTGCCATTACTACTACAAATAATAATGATAAAGCCAATAACAAGCGAAAAGAATACAACACCTCACCAGCCACCAACCCATAACTCACTCCACCCTGCCCAGCTGAGCACCGCGTGCTCCCTCCTCCATTTCCCTCCAGAGCTCCACCCTTCCAGCTCTCTCTCCCAGTTGCATCCTGGGCATCACGTGCTATGGTATGGAATACCTCATTGGCTAGCCTGGGTCAGGTGTCCTGTCTCTCCTTCCTCCCAGCCTCCCCTCCTTCCCGGCAGAGCATGTGCTCAGAAAAGGCCTTCAACAAAAACACCCTCAAAACATGCTCGCTATCAAGCAACTGTTCCCAGCCCAGAAGTCAAAACTCAGCACTGCACCAGCTACAAGAAGGAGAAAAAATGACTGCTACTGCTCAACCCATGACATCAAAGGAGGTGTTATGAAAGTTTTAAAAGGCTTTAAAAGTTTGATGCATAATTCTGTGTACTGGATTCCTCTGTATCTAACAAACTTTCAGTTTGATGTGAAAGCTGTATCTGATTTTTAAGGGAGCTGTCAGAAGGTTTAAGATTTGTCAGAAATTGTCTTGGATGCCTGCTATAGCTGGCATAGTTTTACTTTTTGCTTTTGTTAGTACTCTGTGTTTTTTTCCTTTACTGTTGCAGTAGAATTGAATTTTCAGCCTCTCTTGTAAATTGCCTTTCAAAATTTCAAGGGTAGGAGGTGAAATGAGGAGTTGGATCAGTTCATATCACATTTAAACACCAATCAGTTTAAGATTCCCTTGACAATTGTATTTAGACAACTGTATTAAATTTGAGGGATGTATACCTGATGAGAGTATTGGTGGCTATGTCTTAAAACTATTATGACTTATCAATAGTGTTTTCAGATGCCATAGAAGTAATTTTACTGACGTCAACAGGGATACAAAGATTTATTGTATCTGAAGATCTGCATACATAAGTAAAATTTGTTCTCATGTATCTACTGTCAAAACTTCATGTTTGTGTTAATTAAAGAGTAGTCACACTTGAATGTCTTGGTCATTAGAAAACATCAGAGGACTTGGCGGTGTTGGTCAATGAGAAAATGAACATGAGCTGGCAGTGTGTGCTTACAGCCCAGAAAGCCAACCGTATCCTGGGCTGCATCAAAAGGAGCGTGACCGCAGGTTGAAGGAGGTGATCCTGCCCCTCTACTCTGCTCTCCTGAGACCTCACTTGGAGCATTGTGTGCAGTTCTGGTGTCCTCAACATAAAAAGGACATGGAACTGTTGGAACAAGTCCAGAGGAGGGCCACGAGGGTGATCAGGGGACTGGAGCACCTCCCATATGAAGACAGGCTGAGAAAGTTGGGGCTGTTCAGCCTGGAGAAGAGAAGGCTGCGTGGAGACCTCATAGCAGCCTTCCAGTATCTGAAGGGGGCCTACAGGGATGCTGGGGAGGGACTATTCATTAGGGACTGTAGTGATAGGACAAGGGGTAACAGGTTAAACTTAAACAGCAGAGGTTTAGACTGGATATAAGGAAGAAATTCTTCACTGTTAGGGTGGTGAGGTACTGGAATGGGTTGCCCAGGGAAGTAGTGAATGCTCCATCCCTGGCAGTGTTCAAGACCAGGTTGGATGAAGCCTTGGGTGATATGGTTTAGTGTGAGGTGTCCCTGCCCATGGCAGGGGGGTTGGAACTAGATGATCTTGAGGTCCTTTCCAATCCTAACTATTCTATGATTCTATGACTCTTCACTAGGGACTGTAGTAACAGGACAAGGGATAAGGGGTTAAAACTTAAACAGGGGAAGTTTAGATTGGATATAAGGAAGAAGTTCCTTACTGTGATGGTGGTGAGGCACTGGAATGGGTTGCCCAGGGAGGTTGTGAATGCTCCATCCCTGGCAGTGCTCAAGGCCAGGTTGAACAGAGCCTTGGGTAACATTGTCTAGGGTGAGGTGTCCCTAACCATGGCAGGGGGGTTGGAACTAGATGATCTTAAGGTCCTTTCCAACCCTAACTATTCTATCACTCTATGATTCTATGAACTGTAGAAAATATTACAAACCCCATGAATGGTTCCTGTGTGTGCCTAAATGGATACCCTTGAGCCTTGACTCTGCATGGCCCCATCTATCTGTAAAAGCCAGCAAGAGCATGTCTCATGAGGTTTCTCCAGCTGCAGGCAGCCACAGTTCTTGGCTTATTAGGAAAGAATTTTCCCTCTTTTTGGTTGGTGGGGTTTTTTTGTTTGTTTGTTTGGTTTGTTTTTTTTTTTCTTAGTGGTGTAATCATTATAACACAAAAATAGATTTGTAACAAAATCAGCCAAGTTTGCTTTTTTTCATTCTTTGCTGTCTCATTTGAGAACCAAATGGAGATTCCTAAGTGTTGAGTCAAGGTGACAAACAGTAAAATCTTCCTAGTCTTGCACCCAGCAGATGAAATCTTTTTGGGGCTTTATATGAATTTTTGGGGTTGTTTTTCAGTCTTTTAGTGTTTTCAATATGCAGATGGCTTAAGCTGAATTCTATATACACTGGCTGCTCTGAGTTACAAATTGTAGGCTTTATTTGGGGATTTTCATATAAACATTTTATTGTGAAAAGGGGAGAAAACAGGAGAAAATAAAAGTGATGTGGGACCTGGAAGCAAGATTTTAGGTTTGGGACTTTATGTAATAGTATGTCTGATTTTACTAGATAGATCCTGTTGGGTTTCATTTGTGTTAGACTCATATCATGGCAAAGTATTTTCAGGGCTTTATCCTGTTTTTCAGATAATTTTGTTAAGTTCTAAGGTGGTTGAAATCTGCTTTGGGAACAGTATAGAAGAAGAGAAAGTATGTAAGTGTGAGTCTACATAGTGCATATCATGTATGTCATGTACCAGGAGTGGGAAAATCATGTGCATTTCCCATTTTCCTATCCCTCTTTCTCCTCCTTCACAAACACAGATACGACATCCTAACATTGTTTGAGCATCCTAGTAACTGAACTACCATTTTTAATTCATAGTGATGAATTAAACACACCAGGGGAGACAGCTGATATTTCTGGTTTTGTACTATATACTCACAAAGAGATAAATGTCTGCTTGAGAGAGAGATCTGTCAGGGTTGGGTTGGAGAAAACCCCAGTGCCGAACCCTGTTTCAGTTTGTGATCCCAAGAGTGAAATTAAGATGCAAACTAGATCTAGTACCATAATCGATTAGCTAGTTTATCACAAATTTCAAAAAGATAGTTATAATTATAAAGAAAGGAAATTATTGTAATAAAGGGAATAGTGATAGGACAGGATGGACGGTAGAAGAGTCTTAACTCCTCCCACCCATCTCTGAGACAAAAGATAGGTGGAATCCCATCTCACCTTCACATACCAGTCTTGGAGACAATGGACTGTGGAGTCTGATTTCAGATCAGTCTCTCACAAGATCTTACATACCCTTTGCTCAGCAGTGACATAGAGAACCAGGAAGAAAGATCCAGACTAATCAGGTACATGTGTAAGTTGCTATGTGCCTCCTACCGAGGCATTTTATTTCAAATAATACATTTAAAAGAATTATTGCTCTTTTAATAGTAGTGTTGTTTTTTAGCTGTGGTAATCTAAGGACAGACAGGAGACAAAATATATGTATATAATTCATATCTCTCATTATACCAGGTCATTTAGCAGGGCAAATACACAACTTTTAATCATGTAAGCACTTTCTTGATAATTTTAATAATAGAAGATTTAGAAGAGTAGATATTAACTGTTAGAGGATTATATAATACATTCAGTTTTCTGACACATGAGGTCTGAAAAAGAATTAGCAAATTCTTGGCTAAAATAATTTAGGAAACTACATGGGATGTGTTTTCATCATCTCATTAATCGTACTGACAACTGTGCTACCTCTGGAGCAAGTATTCCTTTTTTGTGTGACTGTGGATTTAGATAGTCTTTGTTTTATCATGAAGATCTTGAAATTAAATTAGTAATCACATTAGTCAACTAGACAGATTTCAGTGAAAAAAGTTACATGAAAATAAAATTTCTGGAACATGGAGTGCCATGAGGGAGGCTGTTATCTCTCTTGGAGCAAAAGACATTTATAATTAGCATCTGTGAAACAGGGAAGTCAGTAGGGCTTTGGGAAAGACTGTGAAAGATCATAAAATAAATGTGTCATGACTGAACTGGTGTATTTGGTTTCAGCAGAACTGTGAATTTTGTTTAACAGGCTTATCTTTTTTGTATGTCTTCCTTGAAAAGCAGGTTGAGAGGTAAAAATAGAGCACTACTTTTGAGAGAATACTGCATAGGAATAGGATATAATTATCTGTGTCTTCCTCAGATAACCAGTGAAGAGTCAGTTGCTAAAGGTGCTGTGGTTGCAGATTTTCTACCATGTCACATCAGAACTTTAATTTCTCTTTCATGCATTTCAGACTTAATCACATTAACATATTCTTGCCAGAAATCAATTTATTGATCTTTCAGTTACTGTTTTATTAACGACAATGAAATAACATATGGTTCAAGCTGGTATGATAAATGAGCATATAATATGTATAAAAATTCAGGAATGGTAAGGTCGATGAATTATAGTAGCTATTATTTAGATAGTTTCACTCTCATTGAATTTCCTGAAATATCTCATATTTTAGTCTAGTGCAAATAGGAAATTATTTAGTTTCATTATTCTGTTCTCGTCAACTATGCTGCTATAAGTGTGCTTACTATTGCCATGAGAATAATTTTATTTATTGTAGTCACAAACTCTGTGTGTTCTTTGTTGCCACACTCGATTTAGTGAATCAGGTATTTTCATTATACCAAAGAAGATAGATAACCCCTGTCTCACAGTTTCTTTAATGTCTGATGGCTGCAGCCTAGCCTAAAAGGCACAGAACTGGAGTGGGGGTGAAGCACAGAGTTCAAAGGGTTACAGCGAATGGGGCTGGATCTGGCTGGTGACTGGTCACCAGCAGTGTTCCTCAGGGTTCAATTCTTGGCCAGTTTTGTTCAATACATTTATCAACAATCTGAATGCAGAGGTTGAATGCACTATTGGCAGGTTTGCTGATGATATCCAGTTTGGTATCATCACTGGCCTAGATAGATTGGAGCAGTAGGCTATGATAAACAGAATGAAATTTAACAAATCCGAATGTCTAATTCTGCAGCCAGGACAGAGTAATGCCAGGCAGAAGCATAGACTGGTAGAGGAGTGGCTGGAGAGCTGCCCTGCAGAAAAGGCTCTGGGCGTGCTAGTTGATGCTGAGCTCAGTGTGGGTCAGTGGTGTGCTGTGGCAGGCAATAACGCAACACACACCCTGGGGTGCATCAAACACAGTATCACCAGATGGTCAAAGTAGGTGACTATCCTGCTGTATTCAGCCATGTTGTGGCCTCACCTTGAGTGCTGCGTCCACATGGATGTGAAAGTCCATGAGTGTGTCCAGAGGAAAGCAGCAAAGCTGGTGACAGGGCTGCAATGCATACCCTGTGACGAGTGGCTGAGGGCTCTGGAATTGTCTGGTTTGTAAAGAAAGAGGCTAAGGGGTGAGCTCATTGCTTTCTGCAGCTTTCTGAGGAGGAGAAGTGGAAAGGGGTGTGTTGATCTCCCTGGAATTCAACAACATGATGTGTGGCAATGGTTCTAAACTGTACTAGAGGAGGCTAGGGCTGGAGATAAGGAAGCTTTTTTTTATTGAGAAGGTGGTCAAACACTGGAAAAAGCTTCTTGGGGTGGCGGTTGATGTCCCAAGCCTGTCAATGTTGAAGAGGCATTTGGACAATGCCATTAATAACGTACTTTAGCTTTCGGTCAGTCCTGAAGTGGTCAGACAGTTGGACTAGGTGACTCTAAGTCCCTTCCAACTGAACTATCCTATCCTATCCTATCCTATCCTACCCTACCCTATCCTATCCTACCCTATCCTATCTATTCTATCCTATCCTATCCTACCCTATTGTCCTGGGTTCAGCTATAACAGTTACTTTTCTCCTTCCTAGTATCTGGTGCAGTTCTGTGTTTTGTCTTCAGTCTGAAAACAATGCTGATAACACACCAATGTTTTACTTGTTGCTAAATAAAGTTTACTCCAATCAAGGACTTTTCATTCTCTCATGCTCAGTGAGTGAGAAGGGGCACAAGAAGCTGCGAGGAAGCAGAAACAGGACACCTGATCCAAACTAGCCAAAGGGGTGTTCTGTACCACAGCATGTCATGGCCAGTATATAAACTGGGGGCAGTTACCTGGAAGGGACCAATTGCTGCTTGGGTCAGGCAGGGTATCGCAAAGGCAGGGTCAGGCAAAGGTATAATTGCATTGTGCATCACTTGCGTTTATTGTTTTTTTCCTTTCCCACTTTAGTTTTATATTCTCTTCCCTTGTTATTTCCCTTATCATTATTATTATTGGTGGTAGCAGCAGCAGTTTTTCATTACCTTATTTATTGGACTGTTCTTATCTCAGTCCATGGGATTTACATTCTTTTGATTGTACTCCCCATCCCTCTGGGAGTGGGGGTAGGGTTAGTGGAGTGAGTGAGTGGCTGTGTGGTTCTGAGTTACCAGCTGGACTTAAACCACAACACTTATCTTATCTTATCTTATCTTAGCCTACCCTAGCCTACCCTAGCCTAAGCTGTTCTGAAAGATTATTCAGCTGTCACTCAGTTTCATAGTCACAAAATTATAAAAATTCTTAAGGCAATCAAGGCAATTAATTTAATGAATGCACTGTATTTCATGGTGCACTCCAGGACCTTGCTATCTGTCCAGTAAATCTGTGAGAGGGTCTTTAGCTGTCCAGCTACTTGAAACAAGGCTTATAGTATCCAAAGGTCTAATAAAATAGAGCAGATATATGGAAAATGTTGCCCTGCCCACATTGGGTAATCTTGAAAGATTTATTTTGCTGGTTAATACAGGACCAACCCCTAGGCCGTGTCCTGTTTTGGGTTCCCACTGCCTAGCTCATTTTGTTCTATCTCACCTCCTCAGGACATTTTATGTCCTAGCTTTTAGCCTGGGATCTCACATTTCACCCTTTAGATGTTGCATTTACTTCCTCAATGCAACTGTGATGTCAGGCTTTTCTCATTGTCCTTGCTTGTCTCTGAACACAAGAAACTTCAGTTGTCTGTGCCTTGGTTTCAGATCTGACATTTGAAGACTGCAGTGTGATGTTTTTCACAGAGACAGTCAATTCTGTCACTTCAACAGATGTTTGAAACTGCCATGTCTAAGTTTACAGCAATAAAAATAATTCTAAGCTGCAAAAAGGAGCCCCCCAAAATATTTTCCAGGTAAATTCCAAGGAACAGACCTTTGCCAGGACCACAAGAAAATAATATCAGAATAATATAAACTGCCTGTTTTGATCATAATTCAAGTTACGCTGATATTGTTTTTGCTCAAGGGCTCCTAATCTCATTGTAATTTCAGTGTTTTGGCTATATTCATTGGCCAACTGGTGAAATAGTCAGCCAGTAATGGCAGTGGCCTAACTCTCCACAAATACTAATACAGTTTTAATATGAGTGTGTATCTGTCAGTCTGCCTTACTCTATGTCTTGGTATGTCTTTTTTTTCCAATAAACAGCCTTGGGGAATATGAATTTCTCTGACTTTAGGTTTAAATTGAACTTAATCCCATTTACACTTGACAACATTAAAGTGGTAATCTAGCCTTCTATTAGTTATGTTTTGCAACTTCTTTGTCTGTGAATGACCTAACAAGAACACCATCTCCATATCTACAGGGAGATGATTAAAGAAATGGAGACAGGCTCTTTATGGCTCTGCATAGTGGAGGGATGAGAGGCAGTGTACACAAATTGAAACAAAAAAGGTTCTTTCCATTTAACTTTCTCCCTGTGAGAACAGCGCAGCGGTGGATTCAGACACAGAGAGGTTTTGCTATCTCCATCATTGAAGGCTTTCAAGCCCCAGCTGGATAAAGCCTTGAGCAATCTGATCTGTGCTAAGAAGCAGTGTTGCTCTGGGAAGGAGGTTGGTTGGGCTAGAGATCTCCTGTGACTCCTTCCAAACTGAATTTCCTATGACCTATAACAGCTGTGAAATCTTTGTGGTAGTAAAGCATTTTTCCTGTGATACCTTAGGCTTCAGTCATTAGCAAGATCTTCGATTGTCTGCATAAGGACCTATCTGAACCTGTATCTACCTTTGTGCCTACTCTTAGGTAAGAGAATCTTACTTTTCATTTGGGAAAAGGGACAGAATACGGTGGCAAAGAGGACTGAAGACTTGCTAGGCTTCCCATAATTGCTCTTGCATTTCATTGTGATTAGTGGAATTCTAGCTGCAGTATTTTCTCCTAAAACTTTGGGGTGGTTGATTCACTTGTTGCTACATTGCCTGAAACCCTTAAGCCAGTCTTTTTATTCCTTCTTTCCTACAAACAAGAGCTGGCAAATAGGTTTTCACTCAGTCCTGTGAATTCATGGCTGGCTAGTGAGGAATTTCTGGTCTACAGCAGTTTGTCTTGGGGCTCTTTGTGCATTTCTTCTTTTCCTGTTCTGGGATGGGGGAGAAGGCCCAACTTGATCTTTGAATCTTTCTGAAGCCAAAATGGGGTTTTGAGAATTTCTATGAGCTGTTTCCCCACTAACTGGGTAATTATGTGACTGTGGACTGGTACTGGGAAATAGAGAAGTAGGGGTCTTTTTGCCCTTTCCTCTTTGTCTAAGAAAATTTGTGGTCTTTGGCTCTTGCTCTCGAGCATTACCAAGTCTGATATTATTTGCAACATCCACTAAGTTTTACAGTTAATGTTTTGCTGCACTTACAGTCCCAGAGAGTAGTATGTGGCATTATGATTTATATTAAAGCTAGGCAAACAGTAAGTGAAAGGCTGGAAAAGCGTAAGTAGCTTGACAATCTTGTCCAAACTGGAATGTTACAATCACATCAACATGTTGGAAAAACACTGCTGCTTTTGAAATCCATTTAGGAGTGAAATAAGAGGGAGGGATGCAGGATAACCAGCTATACGGCAGTGACGCTCAGTTACTGAGTCATAGTCACCTGAAGATAAATTCTGGTGTATATTCTCATCTGCAAGGAAATTGCCCAGTCTTCTTTCTTTGAGTTGTCTCCTAAAAAGGACAAATGATACCCACATATTTTGCTTCTGTGGGTTAACTGTTATAAAAATATCTCTATGTAAACTCTTTTTATCCAGTTGATTACAGATTTTGGGGCAAAGATTTTTTTTTTTCTAGTAGCAATGAACTTCTCAAAGGCTCATCCAAAGGCTTAAAGAGGTAGCCACATATTCTTAGCTTCATAACTCTTGTGACCTCTTGTTTTTGTGAACTATTTCAGTTCTCAAAGGGTACATCTTTCTAAGGCTTTGTCATGTACTGTGCAGTCCTGTCCCCTATAATTTGGCCAACAAGGCACAAAATTATTATGAGTCAATGATCTTAAAGGCCTTTTCCAAGCTAAATAGTTCTATGATTTTAAAATGGCAACTGATATCTGAAGTAACTTCCTTGGATCATATACGTTGGAATATGCTTATGCTCAACTACATGGTAGTGATGAATGGAGAATGCAAATCTGGTAACAGGATACTTATGAATGTGAAAGAAGCCCATATATAGCTTGTTCAGATCTGTGTCTTCTACTCTACCTGGCCAGAAGTTAAGGTCTGCGACTGGCACTGATTAGTAGAAATAGAATTAGTAGAATTCTGTGTCAGCCAGCATATGCCATAAAAGTCTGAGGGATAAAACCAGGGGCACAGCAGCTCATTTTTAGATTATGCCTCTTGCTTCACGGGCAAGCATGCTGAAAAGTGTGTGTATACGTATATTCCTAAGGAACGAACAGTACAAGTTTTTGCAGTTGTTGCAAAACCAACTTGTTTTCAGTACAACTCTAATTTAGGATTTCTTCAGTGTGTTATGGTGCATCCTGTTCTGTTCTACCTTGGGCATGTACAAGCCCAAGTATCTGGTGATAGCCATGTTAAGCCTCACACAGTCTAAAATACCTTAAATCTGTCTTTCACATATGTATCCCAGTGATTTGCTGTACCAAAGAAACCAGTGTTTGCAGGGGTGATTTCTCATATGCATTGACACTGATGCGGTCCTCACAGACCTTGAGGCATTTCATAATAGGTGCACAATGCTCTAACTATGCTTGCTTCTTTCTCTAATATGTTGATTTTACATTTGGGTGATAGAGAGATTTAAAAAGAAAATTTAATTTCAACTGTCATTTGGACACATAATGTTTTTTAATTTTTAAATGAAAAATTTCATTTAATTAATAAAATTTACCATTCTCACTATTTTAAATTTTCAGTACCTCTACTCACCTCACTGAACTCTTTACTTTTCTCCATTTTCCCTAAAAGAAAAATCTTGCAGAGGTTTAAAAGGAAAAACATAGGAGAAAGCTTACTGTTGTCTGCAAATTTTCATTGGCTGGAAGGCCTTAAAAAGAAAATTTTTAAACAGGACCATGAGAGTGCAAAAAGAAAGTTTATTGCTAAAATTATAAGCTTTCTTTAATTAAAATTCATCTCTGTGCCTTCTTATATGCGAGTGATGACACTTTTAAGAAATTACTGGTTTTTATCCAAGCTGTTTGCATATGGAGGACAAGTTCTACATTTGGATAAAGAAGCAGTGCCAAAGTCTCATTTTATGTCTTTATGTTACTTGCTTGTTACTTACTTTGCCCTAGTATTTTTAAAGTTAGAAGAGTGAAAAAAATGTTACGAGTAAATACTCATCCTAGCTGTCGTTCTCACTAAACACCGACAATAAGACAGGTTATTTACTTAACTAGAAACAAGGGCACTTGTTTAACATTTATTTTGCTCTCTCTAAACATGAGCAGTTGGAACAGCTCCAATTAAATTGGAAAATACTAATGACAGTTTAACCACTCTAAACATAGCCAACAGGACACAAAACATGTTTCAAACTAGAACTGTTGCTGTGTCTCCTACTCTGTTGTTTACTCTTTGCAACAGACAGGGAAGGACTTCTACCCCTAGACTTCCCCAAGTCCTGGTTACACTGACAGCCCATGCAGGAACAGCTCTTTCAGAAGACAGGTAAGTGGAGAGAAGGTCTCACAGATATCTTTGTCTCCATTCTTTCCCCTCTGTTCTGTTCCACAGGGCCTGTTACATGCCATCAACAAGTGAAATGAAAAATCTGGGGACAGCAATTCCCAATCCTACTGTTAGTTACATTTTACTCTAGAAAGAATAGAGCTTTAAAAATGGAAGTTTTCCTCTCAAAAAAGTCTGCTGGAGTTATTAAGCCATATTTGTGTTCCACTGTGTGAAAGATGCTGACCAAACCAAATTAATAGTGTCAATAGTGATTTACCCCCTTCTTTGTTTTTCCCCATTGCTTTGACCCCTAATTCAAGAGGAGCTGAAGAAAAGTGGTTGTTACTTCAGTAACCTACTTTTAGCTGAAGAATAGTTTTTAATTTGCTGGGAAAACTATAACAAAGAGGTATGCTTTAAAAATGTTTCTTCAGCTTGACCTGTGGTATATCATTGTTCCGATGGCTTACTGGGTCACGTCTGACCTTTTCAAGATCTTGTAAAGATCTTTTCAAGATCTTGTAAATACTTTTACTGGAGCTCCAAGTACAATTAGAAACAAATAAACACTTACTAATGTACAAATTATCTGTTAATAGGACTCATCTGAAATCCCAGATCACAGGAACATGAACTGAGACTTTTTATATGGGTCACCATAACCTCAGTGCAGGCATCTCAGATGCCACTAGCATCTAATGTTCATAATTACTTCAACATCTGGGAATAGTGACAAAACTTTCGAAATACTGGTATCTGATATTCTTAACAGCTGCATCAGTTAGTATGATAGGACTGGAATATCTCTCCTTGTGATCCTGTGTCTGCTGGCTCCCCAGGGCCCTAGCGTTCTCTTGAGTTGCTGGCTGAGAAGACACCTTTTCCTGCTGCTTCATGCACTAAGAGCTTTGTGGTAGCAGAGGCCTGCACCATGTCCTCTGCCCAGATGATGCTGGAGTGCTAGCAGCTCCACACTCCCAGGAGCTCAGTGGATCACATGGGGGTGTTTGATAGAGAAGACTGCAACTGCAGCAAAGTGGTACTTTATTAAGCTGTGTCTTCTGGGATGCTTCACTGGTTTGGACTGTAGGAGCCTGCATCTCCATTTCCTGCATAGACAAAACTTAATGTATGACAACGCTAGAATTTACTCCTTTCTTCTTTGGTTCATCTGTGTACATTTTTGACTGATGTTTAAATGCTATCTTCAGGTGTTACAGAAATTATCATATATATTGTTCTAAGATTTCAGAGGGTTTCCCATGACCTAGTAATAAGTTCATAATGACACATTTTTGTCACAATGTGGCCTACTATATGTAGGAAGAATTATTTCCAAGAAATCCTATATGCTAAATCTTCTATTTCTTTTGCGAATATTTCTTTCCTGTCTGGGATGGAGGAATCTGTATTGCCTCACACACTGGCCCAAGAGGCAAAGTAAACCATGAGAAGTGGCTGGGTTTTGCAGGAAATAAATCCATAACTGATCCTGATTATAGTATTCAGCTGAGGAAGCTGAATACTACATATGGCTCCCAGCCCTGGAAATAACAGCTTAGTGGCCATGAATTCTAGGTTTTGAGTGGAAACTTGAACATCAAGAAGGAGCAAAACTTCTTGGGGGTCCTAGTTACAAAGTGGGCTCATATGGAAAAAGCAAAGCACATAGATGAACTTCGACATAATTTCCTCTACCATTGGAGAGTGTATGGGAGCAAATATTCTGACATTTTATCATACTGCCTGCTTTGCTGAAAGCACCTTATCCTATGTTTCGTCATTTGGGATGTACATATGCTAGTTTGCTCAGAGATCGGGAAAGGGAAATTTGGGTAAAGCTGACAGGGCATTTCAATCCCAAGATCTTCACAAACAGGCAGGACAAACATACATTGCACCATGGGTGACTCCTCTCCCATAAGGTCAGCTCATGCCCTGTGCTACAACAGGAAAAACACATAGTTAAGTGTGATGTTTCAGTAATACTGCAATGGCAGGGTGTGCATTATGCCTTTCAGTTTTGTGCATAATTTGCCACTAAAATATAGCAACTGACATTGGGACCACAAGGACAGTGCAGAGCAGGCTCAGGCCACAGAGTGAGGGCACAGTCATGCCATTCCAGAGGCTGCTGGCCCAGTGCAGGCTGGAGAAAAGCCAGTCCTCACCAGGCTGACCTCCAGGCTGTTCTCTGCCCCTGAAGCAGGTGCCAGGGACTGCAGATGCAATCACTGCTGTGTCAAAGGTCTTGCTAAGTTTAGATATAGGTCTTGTGTAGCTCGTCCTTGGTGCGACCCTGAGTAGGTGTATGTGGTTACATCCTTGATTGGTCTCCAAGCATTCCTATTTTTATATCACAACTGCAGGAGACAGTCAGGTTCATAGCTGAATCCTCCTCTTTGTTCTCTTCACTTTTTTGTTTGAGTACTAAAATAGGCCTTTTACTATTACCTCCCAAGATACAGTCTGTGACAAAAGAGCTCACCAGTTCTTCTTAATACTGCAACAGCTGTTACAGTTACTGCCTGGACACCTTCATTCCTTTTATTGTGCGTCTCTATTGAAATTACAGAGGAACAGATCATTCATATCCTCTGATAAAAGTTTAATGCCTAAAAATACTCTGCATCCAAAAAATTATCAAAGATAGAGAACAAGGGTTACCTGTGTTGTTAGTGGATGAAGAAAAAGAATATTTAGTTAAAAAGGAGAAGTCTCTGAAATAGTGTGATATCTCCACCCATCCCTACTTGTCCTGTCAGTATGGGAGACAAAGCTGATGGTGCTGACAGGTCACCTGGGGAAAACAAGGAGACTAAGTGTTTGAACAGTTAGTTGAAGAAATGTTATGAGCTTTCTTCACTTGTTTGTTGATAACTGCTGTTCAGGAAAAAGAAAATCACAAATCTGGATGCCCTTTCAGTTAATATTAACCATCTGTCTGATTTGGTCTACTTCTTTTCTGGCAGGACTTCTCTGTGGTTCTTTGTCTTTTCTTTCTGATTATGAAGCAATCCCCAGCGGCATGCTAGAAATCACCACTATAAATGCTGACAATTGTTCTGGGCTAAGCTTCAAAGGCTTGTAAAACCCACAAAGTTAAATCTACGTCTGAAGCCAGAGTAGTCAAAGGCTCCAAATTATTAGTTTGAGTGCAAGTTGCCATTAATTGTGAACACCCTGCACAGTCTTTTAACATATCAAACACAGCTCAAAACTCAGTCTTTGGGACACCCCTCCTAAGGGAAAGGAGAGTTTGCCAAGGGCTCGGATGAACACAATGGGATGCCTGGAGATCCACAATTGCAGCTGGCGCAGATAGAGGAGAGCAGAGGTTCTTCGTACTAATAAATGGTTGCCCTGAAGATAAGCAGTGGCAGAAGTGGTAAATGGTTGTCATAGCTGTACCCCAACTGATTGGAACACAAAGGAAAAAATGTACAAGTCTGTTTTGCCGATGGATTAGTATTCCTGCCTAAAAGACTTGACTGCTTTTTCATGTTATTCTGGCTGCCTTGATTTTGTGAGGGTTTTCTGTCTTTTATGTCTGAATTGATGAGACTAGAATTTGGCCTATTGCCTCTTATGTGTACCTTTCAGTCACAAACAAAACTTAAACAATGTGGAGGGTGACCTCATCAGGGTTTACAAATATGTAAAGGGTGGCTGTCAGGATGATGGACCTAGGTTTTTTCAGTGATATCCAGTGGTAGGACAAGGGGCAATGGGTGTAAACTGGAGCATAGCAGGTTCCATGTTAACATCAGGAAGAACTTCTTTACTGTAAGAGTGACAGAGCACTGGAACAGATTGCCCAGGGAGGTTGTGGAGTCTTCTACCTTGGAGATATTCAAGGCCCGCCTGGACAAGTTCCTGTGTGATGTACTCTAGGTTACCCTGCTCTTGCAGGGGGGTTGGACTAGATGATCTTTTGAGGTCCCTTCCAACCCTTGGGATTCTGTGATTCTGTATAGGAACAAGAACTGGGTTTAATTTTGCATCCCAGTGAACCAGCAGCTGTTATGTCTGCAGCTGAAATGATACTGTGAATGTGAATCTATATATTGTTGAAAGAGAAAAGAGGAGAATTTTTTAATTTAGTGCTACAGGTCTCTTTAAGGCATTTTAAGAAAATTTTAATTTCAAACCTATTTAGGAAAAAATGCATACTGAGGTAAAGAAAATAACCTATTCACACAATAATTAACTTAAAAACACTGTTTTGTTTCTGTTCTGAAACTAGAAATCTTTGGTCTTTGCTGTGATGTTGAGGATGAGGTGAGGTAAGGTAAGATGCCTTTCATAACCACTGTGATTTTATTCTCTATTTTTCCTTTGGATCTTTCTTGGAGACAATTCCCATCCATGCTGATGGGAAAATGCTTTTAAGTGCAGCTTGTCTATGTCAGGACTTCTGTTGGCTTTTGCTGCCTTTTTAGTCTCACCTCCACTGGATGCCAGAGAAAAAAGTTAATAAGCATCTTTATTACTGTGTTTGGATGTTCTAGTAGATGACTGAATCCTTCTGGTGCTATTGAGACTACCTTTCTATTTCTGGTGTCAAACAGTAATGAACAAAGTAGAATAAAATGTAACATTCTCTTAGTTTCCCACAGTCTTCAAGTATACGCGTTTCTTCAAGTTGCAGAATCTCTAGCTGACTGAAGCCGTTTGCCTGTTTCCATTAGTATCAAGACAAAGTCTGTTTCTTCCTTCAGTGCAAGCATAGCTGTCATTAAGGGCAGTTTTCCTAAACCAATGCATGATCGTATCTTGCTTTGTCTTTTACCTTTTCCTCTATTATAAAAAATAACTGTGTAATAATATTGCATTATTCTCTGTCCTTTCATTTCGTTGATTTTCTATTTACAACATTCAATGTGTTGTTTGGCACACTGGAACCATCAGTGGAAAGACTTAGTTAACAGTATTCAGAGAATATTCAGAGAAACCCAGGGAAATACATCACTACAAGACAGACTGAAGTAGGCTGACTACTTAATTCTGCCTGTGCCAACATTTTCAGAAGTATGTTTGTTGCAAAACTGATATTTTTCTCATCTATTTTCATGAGAAGTTTTTGAATCTTCATTGAACTGTATGTACATAGAGAGCTATAAATGGCTAATATGTTTTTTAAGAACAGGAGACAGTGTAAAATGTTGGTACTGGACAAAGTGTATCACCATAGCAAAGTCAAAGATGACTGACTCTCTAGTGCTTGACATGGTGTAATAGGGTTTCTGTTACTTAGGCATGTCAAATGTACGCTTCCAATTCTAACAAATTCATGCAGTTTTAGTCCTGCTTTGAGTTAGCAAAAATCAGAGCTTTCCACTCTTGTTTGGTAATAGCACTAGCAATTAAGGAATAAGACGTCAACCACATACAAAGAAGCAGTTCCCGCCTTAATGAGTTTGTGGTCTGAATTCAACAGGCCTGATGGTCACCAGCTGTTTTACAGCATTGTACTTTTATTTTCTTCTTAAATAGAACTTCCTCATGAAATGTAGTCCCACTGGCTTGGAGAGGCTTTTTCCTAGTTTTTGCGAGTATACTAGAGATCAGAATTAGGATTTATATGTGATTTATATTAATACAAATTTGTGAAAACTCATTTGCTATATGTCTGTCTTTAAAACCAGATGCTTTCACTTTTGCCCACAGAAATCTCCACTACTGGTTTGTTTGGAAATTCATCTATTTAAAGAGAACTAGCAGAGGTAGCTCTTGAGCACAATTATTTCAATTAAGAATTTTGTTATGTCTTTCAAACAAAAATTATACTCTTTTCTGATGGGTACCACGTTTCCCCACATATCTGAAGAAAGGAAGAACTACCGCTTTCATACATATGTTTTAGTGAGACTGTCTGCAGCAATAATGAAAGGCTTCTGGCAGGACTAAATTAGAAGACTCCAAGCAGGAAACACTTTGTTGGTTGTGACATACCTTTTAGGGGTAGATTTGCACGTCTTTTCCATCAGATTTCTGGCTTCTTCAAAATGATACAACTTGTGTCAGTAAAATTGCACTCATTTTATGTATACGCTGTAGCTTTTAATGACCATTTTATTTCATTGTTGCCATATCCATGCCAAGTACTAAACTGGCCATGATCTTTTTAGTTCAGCTTAGACTTGTCAGCAACTTTGCATGGTATTATACCTTTAAACATGGTTCATTTATATTTTCAATTGCTCCTTACTTTGGAATACTGGACATTTTATCTCTGATTCTAAAGATTCTGAACATCTTCTGACCAAAGCCTGCAAGTGTTTGCAGTACCTATTACCACAGTGGTAGTGTGGGATGTGAATACGGTGAATAATTACCACGGTGTCCCCATTAATATACTTACACATAACCTAATAGGAAATCACAACATGTAATCCATCCATGAGTAGAAAATGTCCCATTTTAGGGAAGGAAAAGACAGTGTCTTCAGAGCCTGATCCAAACAAATCATAGAATCATAGAATAGTTAGGGTTGGAAAGGACCTCAAGATCATCTAGTTCCAACCCCCCTGCCATGGGCAGGGACACCTCACACTAAACCATATCACCCAAGGCTTCATCCAACCTGGTCTTGAACACTGCCAGGGATGGAGCATTCACTACCTCCCTGGGCAACCCGTTCCAGTACCTCACCACCCTAACAGTAAAGAATTTCTTCCTTATATCCAGTCTAAACCTCTGCTGTTTAAGTTTCAACTCGTTACCCCTTGTCCTGTCACTACAGTCCCTAATGAATAGTCCCTCCCCAGCATCCCTGTAGGCCCCCTTCAGATACTGGAAGGCTGCTATGAGGTCTCCATGCAGCCTTTTCCAGGCTGAACAGCCCCAACTTTCTCAGCCTGTCTTCATATGGGAGGTGCTCCAGTCCCCTGATCATCCTCGTGGCCCTCCTCTGGACTTGTTCTAACAGTTCCATGTCCCTTTTATGTTGAGGACATCAGAACTGCACACAGTACTCCAAGTGAGGTCTCACGAGAGCAGAGTAGAGGGGCAGGATCACCTCCTTCGACCTGCTGGTCACGCTCCTTTTGATGCAGCCCAGGATACGGTTGGCTTTCTGGGCTGTGAGTGCACACTGCTGGCTCATGTTCATTTTCTCATTGACTAACACCCCCAAGTCCTTCTCCGCAGGACTACCATGAATTTCCTTTTTGCCCAACCTGTAGCTGTGCCTGGGATTGCTCCAACTCAGGTGTAGGACCTTGCACTTGGCATGGTTAAACTTCATGAGGTTGGCATCAGCCCACCTCACAAGTGTGTCAGGGTCCCTCTGGATGGCATTCCTTCCCTCTAGCGTATCAACAGAACCACACAGCTTGGTGTCATCGGCAAACTTGCTGAGGGCACACTCAATTTCATTGTCCATGTCAGCAACAAAGATATTAAACAAGACCGGTCCCAACACCGATCCCTGAGGGACACCACTCGTTACTGGTCTCCAGCCAGACATGGAACCGTTGACCACAACTCTTTGAGTGCAACCATCCAGCCAGTTCTTTATCCACTGAGTGGTCTACCTATCAAATTGATGACACTCCAATTTAGAGACAAGGATGTCGTGTGGGACAGTGTCGAATGTTTTGCACAAGTCCAGGTAGATGACATCAACTGCTCCACCCCTGTCAGTTCTGTAACCCCATCCCAGAAGGCCACCAAATTGGTCAGGCAGGATTTTCCCCTAGTGAAGCCATGCTGGCTGTCACCAAGCACCTTGCTCTTTTTCATGTGCCCTAGCATGCCTTCCAGGAGAATCTGCTCCCAGATTTTTCCAGGCACAGAGGTGAGACTGACTGGTCGGTAATTCCCCGGGTCATCCATTTTCTCCTCCTTGAAAATGGGGGTTATATTTCCCTTTTTCCAGTCATCAGGAACTTCACCTGACTGCCATGATTTTTCAAATATGATGGCCAGTGGCTTTGCAACTTCATTTGCCAGCTCCTTCAGGACCCGTGGATGGATTTCATCAGGTCCCATGGACTAGTGTGCGTTCACGTTCCTAAGATGGTCTCGAACCAGATCCTCTCGGACAGTGGGCCCAAGGTCTAGGTTTTCACAGTCCCTGTGTCCGCCTTCCAAGACTTGGGTGGTGCAGTCAGAGCCTTTGCCAGTGAAGACCGAGGCAAAGAAGCCATTCAGAACCTCAGCCTTCTCCAAGTCCTGTGCAGCCAGTTCTCCCGAAAGTTTCCGGAGGGGGCCTACATTGTCCTTAGTCTGTTTTTTAGCCGCTACATACCTATAAAATCCCTTCCTGTTATCTTTAACATCCCTTGCCAAGTTTAGCTCCAATTGGGCCTTAGCTTTCCTAACTTGGTCCCTAACTACCCGGACAACATCCCAGTATTCATCCCAGGCCACCTGTCCTTGCTTCCACCTTTTATAAGCCTCTTCCTGTGAATTTTTCTCAGCAGCTCCTTATCCATCCAAGGAGGTCTCCTGGCCCTCCTGCTGCACTTCCTTCTAGTTGGGATGCAACACTCCTGAGCTTGTAGCAGGTGATCCTTGAATGTTAACCAAGAGTCTTGGGCCCCCTTGCCCTGTAGGGCTATATCCCATGGAACCTTGCTAAGCAGGTTCCTGAAGAGCCCAAAGTCTGCTCTCTTGAAGTCCAGGGCAGTGAGCTTACTGTACGCTCTTCTCACTGTCTTGAGGACCTCAAATTTGACCATCTCGTGATCACTGCATCCAAGACTTCCCTGGGGAGTCACATTTCCAACGAGCCCTTCCCTGTTGGTGAGCACGAGGTCAAGCAGGGCACCTCTCCTCGTCGGCTCCTTTATTGCTTGCGGAAGGAAGTTGTCTTCCACACAATCGAGGAACCTCCTGGATTGCTTGTGCCGGGCCATACCGTCGCCCCAACAGATGTTAGGGTGGTTGAAGTCCCCCATGGGAACAAGGGCCTGTGAGCGTGAGGCTTTTCCTATTTGTTTGTAGAGTTCTTCATCCACAGGTTCCTCTTGATCAGGCGGTCTGTAACATATCACCACAGTAATGTGTCCCGTCACCGATTTCCCCTTAACCCTGACCCACAAACTTTCTGTTAACTGATCACCTGTCCCCAGACAGAGTTCCATACTCTCCAGCCTATTCCTAACATAAAGGGCAACTCCCCCCTCCTCTCCTACCGGGCCTGTCTTTTCTAAAAAGCCTATAACCTTCCATTCCAACACTCCAGTCAAAGGAGCCATCCCACCATGTTTCTGTGATGCCTATTATATCATAGCCCTGTAGATGTGCCCACATCTCTAATTCCTCTTGTTTATTCCCCATGCTACTGGCATTTGTATAGAGGCATCTTATCTGAGCTCCAAATGAAGCCAGCTCAGTGGCTGGAGCAGCTAGAATATTACTACATTGCTCAGAGTATTTATTATAGGTGCTGGTAACTGACTGGATGTGTTGGGATGGAATGATGCTCCCCTCCCCCAACACATCCAGTTTAAAGCATCCTTGACAAGTCTGGCAAGCCTCCCAGCAAAGCCACTCTTCCCTTTCTTTATCAGAGCAGTTCCACCAGCCCCCAGTAGGCCTGGCCTACAAATGTGGGCCCCATGTTCAAGACACCCAAACCCTTGACTATGACACCACCCTTTTAACCATTTATTAACATGTCCAACCCTCCTTGCCTTTGGAAGGTCCTCCCCTGTGTCTTGGAGAATTGTCGAAAAGACTATCTGAGCTCCAGAACCCCTGACCACCTCTCCCAAAGCTCTGTAGTCTTTTTTTATACTCCTCAGGCTACTACTATCTATATCCCTAGCACCCACATGTATCACTAGAAGTGGGTAATAGTCCATGGGACTTACTAGAGCAGGCAGCCTCTCCGCAACATCCCTGATCCGTGCCCCAGGTAGGCAACACACCTCCCTTGCGACCGGGTCAGGCCGACAGATGAGCGCTTCTGTCTCCTTCAAGGCAGAGTCCCCTACTACTACAACCTGCTGCTTTTTCCTGGTGGCACCAGTAAAGATCTTCTGTACCAGTGCACCAGCCACTGTTTCTGATGCAAGTGCGTTTCCTCATCAGCCCCCTGCAGGACAGCAAAGCGGTTCTGGGTGGGTACAGCAGATTTAGGAGGAAGCCCCTTGCTTTTAATTGCTCTCTTCCTCCTTTGGGTTTTTTTTTTTTGTTACTAAATCCCAGCTTCCCTGATCAACAGCTTCCTTCTCTCCTCCATGAGTTAGAGGGGAATCTTGAGGCCCCTGTGCTGTTTGGTCCTGGAGCAAGCAGTCCTGTTTCCTCTCAGCTTCCCTGACATCTTGCAGCTTACTGACAACATCCCGTAGCTCAGCCAGCTGCTGCAGGAGGACCTCCATCAGGGAGCAGCGAGCGCAGCCCTGCCCATTCTGCACCTTTCCCTCACCAGACCAGTGCAGGCACTCTCTAGACTCCAAGCTCTGCACTGCAACCTCCCCACTTACCGGCTCTGTCTGGGTGCCTACGTTGGCCACCACCGGGGCAGCCAAGGCAGAGCTCCCAGACCAGACCCTGGTCACACAGTGAGTGCTCACCATCCCTCTCGCCTGCCCATGTGAACTGCCACACAAACTGCCTCGACCCGCTCTGTTTGCCTGCTCTGTTCGCCGCACTCCTGGTCGCCGCGCTCCCTGGGCAGGTTTTTAACCACTCACAGTTGGTGCCACTCCTCCTGTCTCCGCTCCCGGTGAGTCACCTCCTCGCGGTAGCTGAGCTCTTGGGCAAGTCCTGTCGAGGACTTGAGGTTCCCTCCTCAGTAGCTCTTGTCGCTCTGTGGTGAGGCTTCTGGACGCTGATCTCCCCCGGCTCTGCTCCGGTGTTACAGGCGTCCTTTCTCAAGCTACTGCCCTGTGTCACATTATCTACCCTTGTATTTAAAGGAGTGTGCTGTATGGTTCCTGTTGAGTTGAGCAGATAGATAACCTTTACAGGGAGACAAAGGTACATGGAAGCACTCTGGCATGTAGAAGCACAAAGAGTTAATCTATATACATATATTTATATGTAAGCTTTATATTTTTACAAGAAGTTTGTTCCTTTGGGAACTGGGTTACACTGAAACCATTCTTTTGGGTTTTTTTGTGCTCTCAATTGCACTACTTCCCTGTCATCTCTGGACTCTTCATATTAAACAGGAACCTATGAGGACTGCTCTTCAATGCCAGTACCCTGTACCTTTGAGCCCCTGCCACCCTGTGCCATCAGGGCCTCACAACTAAGTGTTGTTTTCAGTTTCACAGATATACTTGCAATAACAATAATAATTCTATGTCTGCCTCTGAAACTACTTTGAGATAAGTGATAGCTTTTCCAGGTCACAAGAATTTAACAACTGTATTAAAGGTCCTATATGTATAAAGAACTTCCTACAAAAAATAGCCACAGTTTGCTCCTCTGATACTGAGCGCTGTTCACTAGTGAGCAGATTAAAATATTGTTTGCTGTGGGAGTTTTTACTAAAACTTGCAGTGTTAACAAGGTTTGAGGGATACTCTTTTCTAACCATCACATGTGTGATCTGAAGGCAGTTCAGATCTTGAATCCCAGATGAAACTTGTCAATCCATAATAGTCAAAGCCAAAGACAGTATCAGTAGGAATCTCTGAAATGTGAAAGTGCCAAATTTAGCTTGTGCACTAATGGCCATTCCAAGGCTGTAGCCAAAGGATGATCTAGAGAAAAAGAAACGGTGCTGTAGCTGTGGTGGTCTTTGGACTCAGGCTGGACAATTAAATTAATTGTGTTTTTTCAACTGTACCTGTTGGCTGTAGTAGAAAGAAGAATCTCTGCTTGCACATCTTGTACCCAAAGAACTGCAGGATACAAAGTCCTAAAAATGTATGAGATGTGTGTTTACCTAAAGACTCTTCTGGTTTTAACTTCAGTCACAGAAATACTAGCTGCATTCAAAAATAGAGAGCCTTAGCTTAGAATTTGCTAGTTACTGTTAAATACATGAGAACTTGAAAAATTAAAACACAATTGTTGCAAACAATAAACATGTTTATTTAAGCCCTCAGCTGTACATGTGAAAAATAAAGCAGAAAAATTAATTCTTTAGAAGCTAGCTTCCTTCCTAGCTTTTGTATTGGGAGTTTTACTGAACAAGAATTAACAAAATATAGTTTGTTTCATGCTGTATTTTGTACTGTTTAACCTCATGAAGTTCAACAACAAATAAAAAGTCCTACGCTGGGGGATATAAAACCCCATGCACCAGTACATGCTGGGAAGTGCTCAGCTGGAAAGCAGCTTGGCAGAAAAGGACGTGGGGCTCCTGGTGGACACCAAGTTGAACACAGGCAAGCAATGTGCCATTATGGAAAAAAGCAGACCAAACTGAACCAAACCAAATCCAATCAACAGCATCCCAGGCTGCATGAGGAGGAGTGTGGCCAGCAGGCTGAGAGAGGTCATCCTGCCCCTGCCCCCAGCATTGGTGAGGCCACATCAGGAGTGCTGGGACCAGCACTGGGCTCCCCAGCACAAGAGAAACACGGACACACTGGAGAGAGCTTAGGGAAGGGCCACAGAGATGAGGAAGAGACAGGGCACTTCTCCTATCATGAAAGGCTGAAAGAGCTGGGACTACTCAGCCTGGAGAGGACAAAAAGCTCAGGGGGGATCTGATTCATGGGTACAAATGCCTGAAGGGAGGGTACCAAGAGGATGGAGCCAGGCTCTTTCCAGTGGTGCCCAGGGACAGGACCAGAGGCAATGGGCACAAATCAGGACACAGGAGGTTCCCTCTGTTGATCAGGAAACACTTTTTCACTGTAGGGGTGGCTGAGCACTGGCACAGGTTGTCCAGGGAGGTGTGGAGTCTCCATCCTTGGAGATGTACAAAAGCCATCTGAGCACAGTTCTGGCTGTAGACGTCGCTGATTAAGCAGGGGAGTTGGAACAGGTGACCTACAGAGTTTGCTTGTAACATCAACCAGCCTGTGGTTCTGTGGTTCTATGGTTCTGTGATTCTGTGTATGCCTCTTTACTGGGGTCTTCAATTAAATAGAACTCAAATCACTCATGTTTTGTTTTATAGACTGATTTTTATGTTATAGACATGTCTGTAACTGCTATTTAGAAATTTCACATGGTATCATAATAAATTATGAAATATATAAGGCAAGTTTTCAAGTGAAAAGCATAGAGATACGAAATTTAAAATTATCATAGTAGAAAAGAGAACAGTGCAGCACATTAGCAAATATACTGAATTGGCAGGTGAGTTTGACTGCAAAATCTTGCATGGATTAAGTGGCTGTAAACATGAAGTTATTGAAGTACAGAAATAAGAGAAGTCTGCTGATTTTTAAAACTTGGCCTTGTTAAATGCCCCCTGTGGTTGTCTAAGATAGTTTAATTTCTATTGGTTGTATGTAGGAAACATGCTGATCGGGATTATTCTCCATCTGCTTTTGCTCACAGTTGCTACTGTTGTGGCACAAGTTTCTTTTGCAAGCTGCATCTTTTCCATCAGGGCAGAATTATCTTAATTTTCATATTTGTTCAAAAGCTAGTCTGTTTCTTTGCAAACGTACAGTGAGCCAATCAATATAACAAGGGTAAATGAATCTGTGACATGGGATTCTACCTCATGTAAAATAGCTGCAGTACATGCTTGGATTTCTTTGCTTCTGCACCCAGTCTCATCTTCCAATTCTGTCCCTCATGCTGCCCTTCACAGGTTAGACCTCCCCGTCCATCCTTCTGCTTTATATTCCTACCTTTTCCTAACAATTTTCCTTCAGTCTAGCTGTTCTTTACAATCTTATAACACTGTAAATATGCCTGGTGAACACAGACGTTCTGTTTCCTCCATCTCCCAAGAGCAATGCAGCATATTCCTTTACCCAAAGTGATTAGCTCTTTTCTGCATGGGAGAGGGTCTGGGAAGACTCATGCCTGCTTTCACTTTCTGAATTATGATGCTGTGTAATGTCTCCATGCATGATCTCTTTGGGGTACCTCAGCCCACAGTATTGGGGAAGGTTCTCGAAGTACTGCCTGGGCTTATGGCTGTCTCATAAGCAATGATGGAGTTTCCTTTCTCCCTAACTTTTTCGCACAGTCACCGAAACAAAAGTAATTCTTTTAAGGTAACTTATAACTGAAAAGCAATGATTTTCCTGAAAGGGATTAGTAGACAGAATTAAGCAAATATTTGGCCGTGGTGCTCAGTTATCCCCTTGCATCCTTTGCTGTTTCTATCTAATGCCTAATACTTCTACAGGTCTTTGATTAAGCCAGAGAAAAAATCACAGCTGTTTGTTTATCAGTTATGGCATTTTTATTTCTAAAGGACTCTAAATAAGAAGGATGAAATAGAGGTTAAAATGAGATTTTTTCTTTTCACTCTGTCTTTCAGAATTCATAATACAAGGTGCAAGCACTGTTTATCATGTAATTATCCACTACAGCATGGGGAACAAGGAGGAGGAATTAGGCATCTGTGTGTTAGCTGCAGGACTACGGTCTCACTGCCATAGCAGTGATGTACTGGGATAGCTCACGTATTTGTGGGTTTCTTCGACCCAGTCTGGAGTACTGAGTCCAGCTCTGGAGCCCTCAATACAGGAAAGACATGGACCTGTTGGAAAAGGTCCAGAGGAAGGCACAAAAAATGATCAGAGGGGTGGAGCACCTGTCCTGTAAGGAAAGGCTGAGAGTTGAGAGATTTGGGGTTGTTCAGCCTGAAGAAGAGAAGACTCCAAGGAGACCTTATTGTGGCATTTCAGTTCTTAAAAAGGGCCTACAGGAAAGATGGGGAGAGACTTTTTAGCAGAGCCTGCTGCAATAGGACAAAGGGAGATGGTTTTAAACTAAAAGAGGGGAGATTCATGCTGGATGTGAGGAAAAATTCTTTACAATGAGGGTGGTAAAACACTGGCACAGGTTGCCCTGAGAGGTGGTGGATGCCCCATCCCTGGAGACATTCAAGACCAGGTTGGATGTGGTTCTGGGCAACCTGATCCAGTGGATGATGTCCCTGCTCATTGCAGGTGATTGAACTAGATGACTTTAGAAGGTCTCTTCCAATCCAAACTATTCTATGATTCTGTGACATGACTGGAGTGCTGTGATGGGCGGATACAGGCTCATTAGGAAGGACAGTCTAGGAAAGTGAGGAGATGGAGTGGTCCTTTGCACAAAAGAGCAGCAGGAGTGCACAGAGCTCTGCCTTGCACAGCAGATGCACATGGGTGTTGTTGTGGCAGGTGTCTGCTACAGAAACATGCTCAGGAATAAGAAGTAGACAAGATTTCCTTCAGACAACTGGAAGAAGCTTCACTTTGACATGTCTTACCCCTTGTAGGGGACTTCAGACACCCTGGTATCGGCTGGAGGGTTAATGCAGCAGAGCACAAGCAATTCAGGCATTTTCTGGACTGCAGTGGTAACAACTTCCTGACACAGGTGACTGAGGAGTCAGAGGGGAGGAGAACTGTTGCTTCCACAGAAAAACTGGTTGTGAATGTGAACACTGGGAGCAGTCATGGCTGCAACAGCTATGAGATGGTGAAGTTCGGTGTGTACAAATGGGACTAATAGAGAAGACAGAGTCACTCTTGCAATGGTGCCCTGTGACAAGACAAGAGGCAGCAAGCACAAACGGAAACATGGGAATTTCCACTTAATTGAAGAAAAAAAGCTTCTTGTTGTTTGTTAGGGCAAAATACTCAAAACCTAGCTGACTTTGCATAAGCAGGAGATCATTATCTCCAGAGATGTCTGCCAACCTCTTCAATTCTGTGTGATATGATGTGAACCTGTGATTAAAAAGTATTCCGAAACAGATTCCATTGTAAGCTTTAGAAAAGGAATAAAGCTTTAGAGGAGTTACAAGAAGGAATCCCAGCTGACAAACCAATTCTACAGGGTGCTTTGTTTAAAATTATAGCAACATCAGCTCCAAGACACTGTTGCTTCACACAGTTGTTCGAAGAATGGTTCTTTGTAATAATTTGATTAAAAGAAGTTCTAGGAAATTCATGCTTTACTACATGATACTTCCTGACTAATTTGGCAGGAACTTTAGCACAGCATGATCCAATCAGTCCACTGATTAATGAAAGATACCAAGTTTCACAGTGTAAGTCCTCATTTTGAACACTAAGCTGGTGCACAACAGTGTATGAGAGTAGAGCGGAAGCTGCTTCCAAGCATACACCAGGTGTAGTCCAGGCTCTCTCACACATTGCTACCAAAGATGAAGAGGATGGAAGGAGGAACAGAGCTTGACGGGAATGGCATTTAGTTCCACTACAGTTACCTGGGAATCAGGAAGGGATTTTAGGGGTCTTGTGGAGCCTTACCATCAGTGGCTACTACTTAGCAAAATCTGCAGTCACTAAACTCTTTTCCACAGAGCTGGCAAACACAGATTCCCATGGGATGATATTTTTAACTATTCCACTCCCCCCACCCTAAAAGCACATGAAATTTTGTTTTCTGTTTAATAAAGAACTTTTTTAGTTATGTATTTATTTTAAGAAAATTGAATGAAATTACTGATTTGATAAAAATGTGCTATCTTTGTTGCAGAGTGGTTTTCTACAAGCATAGGAAAAGCAGAAGGCTAGATTAGAACAGAGGAGCAGGAAGTGTCCACATCCTTATTGTGTGCAGTAACCTAGTGGTGACAAGCTGAAGTTCAAATCCTTGCTTTTTGAACCCGGCGTATGATCTTGAATGGCGATCTTCCCTCAGATCACCCTTACTGGTCACTGAAAGTGTGAAGACACTGCACCTCACAGGGTATAGTATCCCTTTACTCAGTGCTTGCTCAACCATATCCAGCGCACTGTGTCCCTTTGCTGTCCCCCTCAGTACAGGGTAGACATCAGTAAACTGGAGCAACTTCAGCAGAGCTAGACAAAGATAGCTGGGGGCTGGAGCTCTTGCCCCATGAGGAGAAGCTATGGGATTGGAGCTGGTTTAGCCAGGAGAAAGCATGGCTTTGGGAGCTCCCAAGAGCAGCCCTTGCACCCACAAGTGAGAGAAAATAGTAATAAATTGAAATTTGTAGCATTCAGCTGAACATAACAACAAGAACAACAAAATAATCCAAGAGGACAGCTAAACAATGCAGATGGGCTGCAGAGAGGCTGCATCATCTTCATCCTTGGATGTTTTTATGCCTTGATTGTATGAAGCTCTGGGCAACCCAGTCAGAGTTCAGAGCTGTCCTTGCTTTTTCAGGGGTTTGGACCAGAGACCTCCTGCTGTCCCTGCCAGCCTGAGTGATTCTGTGATTCTATATGTATATGATTTGAATTTATCTGTGTGTCCCCCACACATTTCAAATTGTTGTGTTTTCTCTACATAAAGTGAAAAGCCTCTAGGACAGACTAAGAGTTGTGTAGGCCCAACATATCCTGCGTCCCAGTGGCAAAGGCATTCTTCCACGAGGTGAAAGATCCCAGTCACATCAGACAGAAAGAGTGCTGAACTGAGGTGCTGCCTTTCCCAGGACAACACTGTAAACCTAGTTTGGCAATCACCTGGGTAGGAGTGTTGTCCATATTGCCTAGTTAGTTTTGCAATGACACCATGTGTTTTACCTGCAAATTCATATTTATTGAAGGAAAGATTTTTCCAAAACAAAGAAACAAACAAAAAAAGGATTCACCTTCTCCTCATAGCAACTATTTTCTGTGCAATGTCTAACATACTGGGCTATGTCGTTTTTCTCTGATGAGCTTTCCCAGCATGTGTGCCTTCCATTCTGTTTGGTTAAGCATCTTAATCTCTGCTGGGACAGCCTGAGAATCCTGATCTGAAGTGCTCCAGGATGCACCATTTCTGCCTGTGACTGATCAGCCATAACAGCAAAAGGCAGAGAGAAGACATGAAGAAGAGGAAGGATTTTATGGGGTAAGAGGGGCTATATACTGATGATCAACAAGGTGGCTTTCCTTTCTTTTGTCTGACGTGCACAGTGCAATACAAATAGCAGTAGTATATGCTTCTATTTACTCTCCCCATCCAGTGTGTCAAATCTAACCCACAGTGAGCATTTCTATGGCCCTTTCAGCCCATGCCTTTGTTGCTCTGTAGAGGGTGAGCTGAGTAACACAGTAAGCTGTCATGTAACTTGGACTGATGGGCACCATCCATTCACACTATTATGAACAACCAGTTACTCGTCAGCTAAGGTGGTGATTTCTAGACCCTCAGCCGAGATCACATCAGCAGATGTGGAGATTAATAGAAAGTTAATTAGTAAACTAAGATTGCTGTACCGACAGACCCCAGGCCTCCTTTTTCATACCACTAGGTCTGAATAAAGAAGTGCCTCAGTGCTTGGGAAAGACAGAGCACTGATGAACAGTAGATGGCTCAGTGTCAGACTGGAGAAGCTGATGAGATTGTTGCCATGTCACAGTGACAGCAGTCAAGTCTGAGTGGGAACCCAGCTCTAGAGCTCTGCAGAAGGCCATCACTTGTTGACCCACTCACAGCTGAATACTTACCTCATCAGTTACTTTAGTTTGTTCCTTGGCTGGCTGCAGAAGTTGGCACATCATAATCACAAATCTGCTTGTGAGCTTGGGCTTTGAAGTGATACTGGGCAAACAGAAAGGGGCTGTTAAGGTACTACTCTACCTGCCAGATGAAGCACAAACTTTAGTAATGCTCACAGCATGTGTTCAAAGAGATCAAGTAATAACTGATGAATAGAAACTGATGGAAATGGGGGATGTGGCAGCTTGCTAGTTACTGACCCCATCTTGTCACAATGCTGGAGCTAGAAATGAAATGCTCCTAACTAGAGGAGAACACAGCTCAAATAGAAATACCCATATTCCATAGAGCAGTCATAGGACTCAGTTGATGACAGCACATTGTTGTGGCAGCCTCATACCCAGTGCCACTAATTAATAGTTGTTTTCCCCCTTGGGCCTTGCTGTCTACTGTAGTTCTCACTCACTGCTTCTGTCTCCACATGGTTGAAAGGAAGCCACAGATTTGTCATTTTGTTGTCAGCCTAAATTTGTTTACCACGAAGTGCAATGGCAACATTCGATGCAAACACCATTACTTGCACATCTGGTCATTTTGGCCTGGTGTGAGTTGCCCAGTGTGCATATGGAGATTGGTTGCAGACATTGATCAAACCAGCTGACAGTGCAAACCACAGCCACAAGAAAGGATGTAATTCTGGCTTTTCTTTTTTTGTCTAAGTGAAAAACTTTAGAAGAAATAGCCTGATCTGTTTGCTAGCTTTAAAATCAGGAAAAAGAGCCTCTAAAGGTTGTAGATTAACTTTTTCTTTGGCTGTCTCTTTTTGCTTCGTGTGCTTTGCAGATGATTGGTGTGACTCAGTCATTTCTTCTGCCATGTAGGGAGAATTCATAAGTCCAACAGTTGCTGCTAATAATTCATAGGGAACAAATATTTTAACCTGAGGAATACATTTTTTTGTTCTTGCAGATTTTCAAATAGGTGAGGCTTTTTGGCTGGAAGACAAATAAGGAATGACAAGGGGGTGCTGTCTCTTTCATGGAACTTGGCTTTTAAAGGCCTAAACATAGAGGGATTTTTCTGTATCTCCAAAGTTTAAGACATTTATTTCCATTATTTTTATCCTGTACTCCCTTATCTTGGGCTACATAACATTTCAGGTAGGGAAGCCTCAATCTCCTCAAACCAGACACAGCATAAATCAGGAAGAACTAGACTGAAGTATTAAATTAGGATATGAAACCCCTATCAGGTGTTAAATGTTTGAACAACTTTGAAAATATAAACATCTGTGTTCATTAGTATACTTTGTTCTTGCTAAAGAATGAAAGGGATGATTCCAAATAATAAAATACACCTCTTTCATCCTCTCTCCTCTCTCCTCCCATAATTTCCTTTCCCATACTATTGCAATAACTGTCACCTTAAAGATTTTCAGCACTGCTTGAAAGCGACAAAATTCACAGCTCAAAAGAAATCAGTGCAACAGGAAAACAAAACTCCAGTTATCCCTGTGAAACAAGGCAAATGTCAGGATAAATTGGATATGCAAGAACACTGTGCAGCTACCATCCAGGTCTTTCATCAGATAGGTAACAAGTTATGACCTGTAATCAAAGCAACTAATACGTTACAGACATCTTCCTTTGTTGTATACAGTCTGTTGAAATGCTGGCATTTAACATGAACAAGCTGGGGGGGAACCCTGTGGCAATACCTGCCCGTACAGCTTTACATATACATTTACCTTGTGGCCTGTACATTTACGGTATGTGTCAAACTGAAAAACAAGGAGCAGCTGAAGCTGCTTCATTTGGAAGGTTGTAAAAGTGAAGCTCTACTTTTTGTGGTAATCAGCAATCTCCAGAGTCAGTGAGTATCCTGATTTCCTTTGCAGTTATAGTCAGAGTATTCTTCACTTTGATGTGAATTTGTAAAACTTCAGCCATAGCCCCTTCAGGCAAAACTGCCATATGTATGTCAGCTCTCTTGTTTTTGTGGTGGTGTTTTTCTTTTTTAATCTCATACACTTACTATTTGATGTTGCAACTTGAACTGCTGCTGCTGTATGTCTTTCCTTTTTGTATATGTATCACTGCTGCGTTCAGCACGTTTCAAAAGAAGAGTTGGTGCCAATGCTGGCAAAGAGAAAGCTCTGACAAAGGTAGGAGGAGATACCCAGCTAAGAGGAGGATTACTACATGACTTCAAGCCACACAGAATCCTAGCCTGGCAGCCAGGTGAGTGCAGTAACCTGCAGCTGTAGGACTCCAAAGCCCAAGGATATAACATGGGGCCTGCCAATTCTTTGCTGACTCAGGAGACAGGAGACTATCTGACACAGCTGAACTAGTCCTGGAGGCCTCTCTTAAACAGGTCAACCCTCCTTTGCAGAATTTCTGCACTGTTTGGGGCAGTTATTTTGCCCGTGCCAGGGAGGTTCATTACTCTAGTGCCAGAGTAATGAAGTCCCTGGAAAGCTACATTATAGCAAGATCCACTTCATGCAGTCCTAAAAATTAGGAGCGAATGGTTTTAAACAGAACTGAACAAATCTTCTTTCTCTTCTGTCCCACTTCCTTTTCTTTATTTATTTTTTTAAATTTTCTGTTTCTGCACATCTCCTCATACTTGGCTTTATCCCCTGTTTTCTTCCGAGTTCTGCAAAAGTACTGTCAACTGAGGAAGAAACTGACCCGCAGGGCACTTGTTTGTACACAAATAATGTTTTACCATGGCAACACTACTTTTTTTTCATTATGCAGTCCTCTGGATGAAGAAGTTGCTTTTGAACATCTGGGCATTCCCCTGCTTCTTCTGCAGCTGGTATCTCAAATAAATGTTAAAAACAGATTGTTACGGGCACAGAACCAACAAGGAAAAGTGACATCATCCATAGAAAAGGTTTGCTGCAGTTGTCAATGTTTTTCTTATTTGTTCATGCCTACAAGTGAAAGTTACATATTTGTAAATGATCGATGATGTCATTTTGCTGTTAATGGACTTAATTATGTGTGCTTTTACACCTGTAGCATAGCATCTGGTACTGATTAGAAGAGATTACTGTCCACAGTGTTTTGCTTTTCATGGATTATTACAAAATTATTTACAAAATTTTCTCATACTTGATCCATTTTGTAATGTCCAAAGATGATAATGGTATTTGAGTATAGTTTAAATAAAATAATAAGTTATTTTCAGAGCTAAAATGTATAGCAGAATATACGTAGCCTATATAAGACAGAAAAATTTACTTTTGTCAATCATACATTGCTACAAGAATCATACAGTGGCATTTGGCTAACTAACCTATCTCATACCTTTACAACTCAGCTTTTGTTATAGCAGATAAGATCAGTTCCTGATACCAGATATGCACGGAGCTACAGCCCTCTCCTGAGCTACTATACCACATTTGTGGGCTGAGCAGGGTGTTGCTGCATTTGAAGTCTGAGGTCTTAGATTTTCCAAGCCCTAAACCCAACACTAACCTTACCCTTCCACAAAATAGATGATAAACATCCCCACTTCAAAATGTATAGTTACCTACCACTCCATCCTGAGTCTGCCTCCATCTAGCTCTCTAGGTAGAGTAGTCTTTCTATGTTACTCCAACTCTGAGGATCCTTGCTTCCCAAACTCTTAACTCCACTGTTATGCTTTGTTAGTGTAGATACCAAACCTACCCAGCTGGAAATGGGCGAGGAAACCATCATTATCCAAATCCTGAATCCTAAGCCGAATTGTCATCCTAGCTTTGGGCTGAGCAGAACTCCACTGGAATTTTGTATTCATCAGAAAAATTTGCTATTTTAGAGTTGTGCTGCCAATCATTATATAAATACCTGCTCCAGCAAGTCTTGTTTCAGTGTACTTTAGATCACACTTTGAATAAAAAATGTACTTGAGTATGAATTAATATTTAAATTATATTTTTGCAAGTAGGCCATATTCTAAATTTGTATACGTTTAAAATCATATCTTCAAGCAGGAGGGATTGGTTTTCTTCACCTAGGTACAACTAATCTTCATAATTGAACACTTAGAGTACAGTCTAACTGAAGTATTTATTATTGTTCCCACCCAAGACGCTGAATATCCAGTAGAATACCTGCACCTTAATGAAATTCTGTGCATTTGTCCAGGAATCAAAACCTCTTTGAATATCGAGCCCAAAAGTCCAAAATATGGAATATTAATATTTCCTTCTCTTCCAAGTTCATTTCATAACTACTTACCTTCAGCAGAGCATGTGGAGAGTTCCACCACAGCTGGCCTCTGTTTTGCCTTGGGAAGCCAGGTCTTCTCTTGTTAAGGCTTCTATCTCCCGGATTTATGTGAGGAAATTCCTTTACATGCATGCACTTGGAAAGGATACTTTTATAGCAGGATTATCTGCAGTCACCATAACTGTGAGTTTGCCCATCTTTGAGCTCTGTCTCTCCTGTTTTGCAAGGGATGGTGCTGCTGTGGCTGCTACATCCTGGGTGACTTTTTTTCTGCACCATCCCATAGTGTGAGGGTAGAGAAGAGACTCCTGTAGAGCTGTAATTTCTAGCATGGATCAAGCATGGGTATGCTTTTCAGACCCCTTTAGCTGATAACTTATACCAACTGTGAAATCACAGTGGCAGGCCCTCTCCCTGCTGACTGAAAAGGAGAGAATCAGCAGCTAAAAGCAACATCCAATGGCCTTCACAGGCCACCAGCTGGACAGCAGGCCATTAACCAGACTTGTAGCCAATGTTTAGATACTTTACAGTCAAACCCTTTGCTAACTCTCTGGTTTTAAAAATAACAAACATGGAAGTCAGGCCTGATAGCTGTTATAAAACATTGATTAGCTGTAAACCTGAACTCTTTATGGTAGCTATTTCCCTAGCAAGTGAGTGTTTTTTTCCAAAGAGGAAGTTGCAATTTGCTGGGGCCAGTAGAGTTTTTATAAACAAAGAGACAAATAACTGGGACGTAAATTGTTTTGTAGCTTCACACACAGGTATCATTCTTGACTGATGTTTTTGCTCCTCTTCAGGAAAGCATGGTGATATGCAGCAAGAGCACACTTCTTTCAGGCAGCTGGCTTACCTTTACAGGGAATTGAAATAAGGTCTGAATAACTTGCTATGTAATAATAATAATAGTAATAATAGGCCAGTACTTCTAATGTAAGAGAGAGATATTGAAGTCTTTTTGCTGTCACTCACAGAGTCAGCTTTGGTGAGCTGAGTCTTTGCACCCAGCTTTACCTTTTCTGAGACTGGACTCCTGGTTTTTCCCTGCCTGTGAGCAGCCTATAAGTTGCAGAGTTGTTTTTAAAAAAATAAATAGATTGAAGATTGCTGAGTTCAGCCACTAACTATATTTTTATCTGGAAGTACATCAGTACTGACTTTACATATATACAGCAGATGCTGACTCCACGTATAAAACAGATTACATCCCTCCTGTCTGTTGTTGTGGCCCTGTGTTAGCACCTTCAGTACCAGCCAATCTGGGATTTCACCAAGCTCAGCCACAGCACAGTTTCCTCTGCTGAGTCCCAAAAGATGAATCAGTACCAGATTGACTGCAATTTCCATTAATACATTCAGGTGTCTCAGTACCAACCCTCAGCAAAACAGAAGTACTGGAGACCTCCACAGTCTCCACATGAGGTTTTCAGAGTATCAATCACCAGAAGCAACTTCAGTGCACAGAAGACTAAATGTACTGAGTCAAGGCACAGTATGTGGGAACAACATGCCAAACACACGTACTTTGTTAGTACTAAACCATACCAGGCTGTTCAGAGCAGAGCTTTCCAAAAGGTTATACAGAACCTGATCAATAGAATGTAAAAAAGTTTCCTCTCTGAGCCATCCTAAACAGCACACAGATGTACCTGCTATGCTGATGTGCTCGTGCCATAGATGGTAGTGGTCAGAGCTTTCTCCACTGCTTCAGCTGGCAGTTGCAGTTTGCTACTAACAATGCAATGTGATAGCAATCAGAAAGATCAAATAAAACTGCCAGGACTGTTTCCTGCTCATCTATTGGTGCATTTCCCTTTTTCAATGGCACATAAGCCATGTGGTAGCTGAAATAGCCAGCACAGTGGCTGGCTGCCTGTACCTTCTACCCTGCCTCTCTTTAGCTTTCTTTTAGGAATCAAATCCATCAGAAATTTTTGAAAAAAAGACATGAGTATGTCCAGTCCTTTTACTGCAACAAAGCCAGATATCAAAACTGAACCAAATATGACTACATCGTTCTGTTGTCACTCTGTGATGTATGTAGTCGTATCCTCAGAAAGACAGATCTAAAGCGACTTGTACCTTACTCTGTGAGAAACCCAGTGAAAGCTGGTGGAAGTATTCCTGAAGCATGACATACTTCCAGAGAATGGAGAAGACAGCAGCTGCAGAATCTGGCTCAAAAGCAAGATCAGTTGGTATTGTGAAGCACTGGAGGCAATGGAAAAAGGACATAAGAACTACAGATACACCAACAGAAAGTTAATCTGATTTGATAATATCAGATCAAATTACTGGTATTTTTTGTATTGAAGATAAATATGAAGTAAAAGAGATGCCAGGATTTCTGTATAATTCGACTTGTAAAGTGCCACACACAATCATAGTACCATTAAGACGTATATGTAGGGCATAAAATAATAACATTAACACATGTATATGAGGAGACTGAAGTATGCACACTGAACTGTGCTACAAGACTTCATTTCCTTGTCCAGCCCTGATGTCCTTTTCCAGTACCGGTGTCCAATGTCTGAGAACAAGTGGAAAGTTTGGATGTGCCTGGGCATGCAATGAGATCTTTTTACTGAGTGTATTTTCCAGGATTTCAAAATAAACACTGGAGAGGAAGGTGTCTGTAGCTAAGAGTGCAGACAGCTTGCAAGAGCTCAGACTTTAATCATTGCTCTTCTGCTTCCCTGGTGCTGCAGTTCATCTGCAAATATAAAAGGAGTAAAATTAATGTAAGGTAAATTGCAGCCTGTCAATCAACTTTGTCCTTAAAGCAAGCTCACTTAACAAGAGGATTTAACAAGAGACATACTCGGCCTTCTGCTGCCTTCTGATCTCTGCACAGCCTGTCTTAAATGGCAACAAGCAATGTGACTTACCCATTTCCTGGGTAGTTAGGAACAGACTGGGTAGTGCTTATGAATTAAACTCTGTGATTTGCAGAAGGCTTTTGTACTCCTCAGAAACTCATATATAATAATTAATGACATTTCTGGCATTTGTTTCCTTTGTAGCCTGATTAATATATGCATGATTATGTTACTCCCTGACATTAAGAGGACAGCCTAATTAATTTATCAGCAGGAAAAGATGGTAGGATTTCAGGAAGTGTGAGTTAAAAAGGTGCAAACTGGTTTTAAAAATGTGCTATAAAGGAAAATGGTCTGTACTATTCTACATACTTCTTGGAAGAGAGTCTAGTGGGCCACTTTGAGGTTTTACTCAGAGGTTTTTGATTCAGTAAATACTGAATACCTTTGCCTGGATTTTGACTCAGTTAGATGGTCTGCCACAATTTGGCTTACCTGGGCTTTCAGAAATTCTGTATCATCCTTCTCCAGTTCCTTTAAATTAATTTGCAAATCTGAATTACATTTCAAAATGCATCCACCCTAATCATTGGTCTCATTATTTTAAGTATTTTCTCAAATCTCTTCACACACTCTGCATCTACTGCATTTCCCTTTATCTTCCAAATATTAACTCCTATTTACATTTCTGCACACCTTTTCCCTTTAGAACATCCCATTCACACACATCTCTGCTACTGCGTGTCTTCTGTTACTTCCCTGGGTCCTAAGAGCTTACAGCAACCTGGAGTAGCCAATTTAACACATGGAGCTGTAAACGCTGATGGCTGAGGAGCTGCTCCATGTGCAGCTAAGCCATCCCTGCTAAGAACTACAACACCTTGAAAACCACTAAGGGAAACAACAAAGTATTAGCCACTTCAGCTGTTCTTAGCAGGAGTTCATATTTATCAGCTTGCTATTGGGTTCACCAGCTCTTCAAAAGTGGTGTAGACTGCGTAATGCACTATTTGATTCCGTATGTATATGTTGTGTAAAAATGTACGTTTTTTTAAAGCTGCAGGAGACATTTAGCTAATCAGCTGCCTTAGCATCGAAATTAATTCATGTCAGGTGCGTATATCTGGCTTCAGAAAGTTTGGCTAAAAGACCTGCCAAGAGTTTCTTTCTCTTTGAAACAGGAATAAATCAATTTATTCTAAAAGATTAAGTAGAGATACTAGTCAGCTAGCTGACAAAAATATTTCACATCAGATATGCTCCGAAATGAGATCCTTTACCTCTCTGAGGATTTTAGCTATGACAGCCTGGACCAGGGGAGAAAACGAAATCATAAGTGTGTATGGTTTTGACTAGATAAATCATAGCTAAAGTCTTCTTTAGCTATAGCAACAGAATGCTGTTAAAATGAAAATATGTATTTTAAACATTACTGAATGCCACAAGTCAGATCTGGCAAGTATGCTGTCTGCAGCCTGGATAAAGAGCTAATGCAGAATTTCAGTATTTGCACTGTAACAAATGAAGTGATCCTGATTTCTTTGTTATTTCTTACTGTTTGTGTTACCATAGCAATTAGCAGCCACAGTACCTCTATTAAACTGGACCCTGTACAAAAACATAAATAAAAGTAATCCTTGCCTCTCCCAAATGTTTTCTTTTGCCTATGAAAAGGGACAGAGGATAAAAAGACCCAGGCAGTAAATGCAGGAAAACAATCCTGCATGACTTATGTTTGACACAGCATACTCTGTTGTCAATTGTCTTTTACAGGTCTTACAGGAAAAACAAACAAACAAACAAAACCCCACAAAACAAACCACCTTTTAAGGAGGAACCTGAACTAGAGCAAGAAATCATGTGGATGATTATGGAGAAAGGTTCATGCCAGTGCTGAGGAAGAGCCAGCCAAGGAGATGGAAGTTCATGAAAGGCTTTGAAAGTGAAAGCAGGCAGCTTGTGTTTTAACAGGGTGGGAGAGGAGAGCTAATGGAGGGATGGGAAGAGAGGTGTCTGATGGTCAAATCTAGGGAACTGATCTTCTCTGTATCAGTTATTATGAAGAAGAGTGGATATGGGTGAGAGATGCATTAAGTCTTAACTGACTAATCAAAGGAAACTTGAAGCAAAGTACTGGAACAAAGGAAGAAGAAATTAAAATAGTTTTAGGAGAAAGCAAAGTGTTTCTTTTTGATTGTCCTACTTCAAGTCTGGAGTTATTGTATACATAATTCAAAACATTACTTTGAATATGGCACCGCATTAGAACAAAACATAATGGCACAAAATGTGTCAGATTTTGTTTATTTCTTCAACAGGAGTCTGCTTCCATCATCTCAAGAGATTATTACGCAACTGGCAGCCTTAACAGAGAGTAAAAACCTAAAAAGACTAAAACAAAATGGTACCTCCATCAAAAAGAGGAAAACATCTTTAGCTGATTCTCTTCTTTTTTGTGCCATATTTCTGAGCAAGCAGCCATTTTACTGTATTCCAACAGATTTGATTCCGAAGCAGATTCTGATGAGAGCCCACCTAGTTTTGCCAGCCAGCTGGAAAAAGTCATAATGTACATCCTTTTATTTTTTCTTTCTTTCTTCTTTTTTTTTTCTAATCTGTAACTTCCTTGACTTTAAGTTTATTTGTGTGGTCTTTGTTCACACTGCAACAGAAATGGGAAGGCAGGGCAGACAAAGGCACAACTGCAAAATTAAGGTGAAGGTCCTACACAGGCACCATTTCAACTTTTTTGGAGGACACTTACTGCAACAGCTGGAAGCTTCAGGCCTTTCTATATCTGGACTCCTTTTTTAGACAAAGAATCTAATTCACAGAAGGCTGAAGGCATGTGACCATAAGGAGATTTTGCATCCTACCAGCATCTTTCATCTAGAATATCAGGAATAAATTAACCTAAGAAGTGGAGATGGGACCAGGTAGGAGCTGTAGGGAAGAAGGTAACTCACTGAAAACATAGACAAGTGTTAATTGTGCACACATGAGAAACAGAGCCCTGCAAAAAAAGAGAAGCTGACCTTATTTCTGAAGAAACTGGTTCTGAAGCAATTAATGTCTGTAAACAAGCTGGATTTTGCATACCATAAAAGAATGAATTATGGGAATGCTATGTTTCTAAACAGAGAATGTAAAGTAAGTTAAAAACCTGTGGGTAAAGGGACAGTTTTGCATTTTGGGCTTAGTCAAATCCGTGAGAAGAGCACAGATCATGACTGGAGTCTGATGCAGAACACTCTACAGGAAACTACTCAAGGAGTCTGTGATATATAGGAAGAGTATAAACTGCATAAAAAATGAGCCAAGTCCTGGATCTCGTCAGGGCAGCACATTCCTTAGAGAAGAAGGAAAGTGGCATCCAGGCAGTAGGGGAAGATTTTGAGAGCTTTGTCAAGGTGATAATGCAGCTTCCGACATAGTTCAGAGCAGAGCTGAGGGAGCCCTCTCTTCTGGGGTGCTGATACTCTTCTACTTTCTCCAGAGCAGAAACTCAAAGAGGAGTTGGCAGGCTCCTTGTTCTGGAAACCACAGGTCAAACTGAGGGGAAACAAAACAAAACAAAACAAAACAAGTGTGCCTGTGCTGGTCAAGACCACCAGTTTCATTAAAGACCCAAATAAACTGAATGAGTTTCTAAGGGGTGAGGTTTTGCTACTAGCTGAAAAGAAACATTCTGGCAGAAGCCAGTGACAGTATTTTTGCCACTTGATTTCTTTGTCTGATATATCCAGAGAGGCATGGCATGTGTCCTTTGGGAAGGCAGAGAGTATGTTTGTTGACATTCAGAAACTGTTTCTGGACACACCAGTTCCACAGGCTGCATGTGGGAAGTGATTCAGTGGAAAATATAACAATTTCCTGATTTTATTGCGGGTGCTAAGGTTTGCTCACATGCTGTTTTCATCCAGCTGGAATGCTGGAGGAGTACAACCAAAGGTCTAGAAAGCATTCAGCGTTATCCTGCAAGTCATCTTTGTTTTTAAATTGGAGAGGCATGGGTTTGATGGATGGACCACTAGGTGGATAAGGAATTGGCTGGAAGGTCACACTCATAGGGTTGCAGTCAATAGCTCAACGTCCAACTGCATATCAGTGATGAGTGGTGTTCCTCAAGCATCAGTACCGGAACTGGCACTGTTCAAAATCTTTGTCAGTGACACGGACAGTGGGATTGAGTGCATCCTCAGCAAGTTTGCCGATGACACCAAGCTGTGTGGAATGCCATTCAGAGGGACCTTGACACGCTTGTGAGGTGGGATGATGTGAACTTCATGAAGTTCAGCCATGCCTAGTGCAAGGTCCTGCACCTGGTTCAGGGTGAGAACAAGTACAGCTACAGGCTGGGCAGAGAAGAGATTCAGAGCAGCTCTGCAGAGAAGGACTTGGGGGTGTTGGTTGATGAGAAAATGAACATGAACTGGCTTCAGTGTGCGCTTGCAGCCCAGAAAGCCAACTGTATTCTGGGCTGCATCAAAAGAAGTGACCAGCAGGTCGAAGGATGTGATCCTGCCCCTCTACTCTGCTCTCATGAGACCTCACCTGCAGTACTGTGTTCAGCTATGGCGCCCCCAACACAAGAGAGTCATGGAGCTGCTCAAGCAAATCCAGAGGAGGCCGCGAAGATGCTCAGAGGGCTGGAGCACCTCTGCTATGGAGACAGGCTGAGAGTTGGGCTTGCTCAGCCTGGAGAAAAGAAGACTCAGGGGAGACCTTAGAGCAACTTCTAATACCTAAAGGGGACCTACAAGGAATCTGGGGTGAGGCATTTTACAAGGGCATGTAGTGACAGGACAAGGAGGAATGGAATTTAAGCTGACAGAGGGGAGACTGAGATCAGATATTAAGAAGAAGTTTTCATTGTGAGGGTGCTGAGTCACTGAAGCAGATTGCTCTGAGAAGTTATGGATGCCCCATCCCTGGAAATGTTCAAGGCCAGGTCGGACAGGGCTTTGAGCAACCTGGTCTAGTAGAAGGTATCCCTGCCCATGGCATGCAGATTGCTCTGACAGAGCAGAGTTCAGGGCACCGCCATTATAGTAGACCCTGTGAGAAAGGGGATAAGGAGTTTTTGGAAAGTGAACTATGCAGCAAATATTGTGTAAATGACTATCAGAGCAAGAAACCTGAGACTGTCACTCTGGAAACCCATGAATGAGGAGTGTCAGTATTAGTATGTTTGGGGAAAAACTGAAAGAATTGCAAAGCAAACTTTAAATTGCCAGTGGATATCTCTAAGGTAGGTGCTACTCTAACCATCCTAGAAGGGACTGGCTGAAATTAAGGATCTGCTCTTTATGCACAAGGAACACTTGGGTAGGAGAAGGGTGGAGAGGGGGGAAGTGTAGTTAATAACTTTATGCAGGTTACAAGACTTTCCATAAACCTTTCACTGTTGTTCCCCAGAGCTAGTAAGCATCTCCTCCCCATAAGAATACAGCCTGTTCTAGGTACAAAACTACATATTCCACATCAAACACATTTGGGAGTCATGTGCTAAAAAGGCAGATTATGTACATGGATTACCTTCCCTCCATAATACAATAAAGACTGTTGGCCAAAAATTTTTATGGGCAAAACCTGAACTAGGCGAGGGCTGGAGTGATCATGCAAGGTATTACCAGGGCCGTGAGCAGAGCTGATTAGAAGCAGTATCTAAGTCCATTTATGGGGAAAGGCCCTAGGGGATTCAGAAAGGGTAATATGTGGTTACATCAAAGTTACTCAGGATTTAAAAAACCCTGTGAGTGCAAAGTGAAGCCACTTATCTTCTGCAGGTGGGCATGAGTGGGCATCTTACTGAGGTGTGTGCAAACACCTGTCAGTGGCTTACATCAGACGGCGCCAGACTTTCCTAGTGGTGCCCAGCGGTGGCAGCCAGGCCATGGGGACAAGCTGAAACACAGGAAAGCCTACTGAAACCTAAGAAAGCACATTGCTGTGTGGGGTGATGCACTCCAGCAGGCTGCCCGGGGAGGTTGCGGTCCCCTACCCTCGATGGCGCTCCAGCTCCGGCCTCCCCGACCCTGCTCAGCGCCGGGGGTGGGAGGAGCGGCCCACCCGGGGTGCCCCCGGGTCCTCTCCGCCCCTGCCCTTCCCTCCTTCGGCCGCGGCTCGGCTCCCTGCGCCCCGACGGGGTGCCGAGGGGCCGCGCTCACACCCACTATCGCCGCCACCGCCTGCCCGGGTTAGGCGCGGCCGCGCCCCGCGCTCCCGGCCGCCGTGCCCGCCCGCCACACCGCGCCGGCCCCGGCTCCCCAGGCGCGGAAGATGCTGCTGCTCTTTCTCCTCGCCGCACACGGTAAACGGCGGCGTGGGCCACGGGGTGTGCTGCTACGGGCTCGGCGGTGGCTGCCGACCCGCGGCCCCTAGGGCGGCCTTCCTGTGACGGGGACTCGCTTTGTCATTGCAGCTCTGCAGCTCTCCGGAACGGCGTTTCTCTCTCCTGGGTCGTGCAACTTCGAGGACAGTGCCTGCGGCTACGAGTGGGACTACGCGCATCTGCCCTGGGCACTGCACGGGGAAGGTAAGAGCGCTGCCGACCCCCGGGCGCACATCTCCACCCAGGCTTGCAGCCTACCTCACGCTCACAGCTGCTCCCGGGCGCTAGTGTCGTCCCCGGGCTTGCGTTGCTGCAGCACGGTGACGCGCTGCTCAACTATCCCGCGGAAACTGGCGCCGTCTGATCCGTCCCGTCTGCAGTTTCTTTCATCTGGGTGTCAGTCCCCTGACAATTGATCTGCCGGCGCTGCGGGGAAGCCACTGTCTGTCCCTGCATCCGTCTGGCCATGCCCCAGAACAGGTCTCTACTCAGGCTTCTGCAGGATGTCTCCAAAACCTCCTTCCTATTTCTTTAATATTGGGAAAAGGTGTCTCATCAAATCGGCTGTAGGTAACTTACTCTCTTCCTGTCAAATTCCTATGAAGCCACATTATTGTTTTTATAAACATACTTTGAGTTCTACAGAACAAGTGGCTGCACTCTCAGAGCAGGAGACAATCTTTGTGAAGAGTATCTTTACAACATGTTCAATTAAGACTTTTCTCCATTTTATGATAGCTCAAGTTCAATAGGAAAAAGATAGGCATTAGTGTCTCAGTAATTTTTCTTAGACTTTACAAAGGCTGTTGAAAGAGAGAACAAAACCCAGCCACTGTACAGAGCTTCCATGCAACTGTAACTCTCACTTGGTAAGTTCTTCATGTAGCCTCTTCCTTTTTGACAGAATCAATGGGAGCAAACCAAAGACTGAACAAAAATAAATACAACATGATTATAACTTGGTTAAAAAACAGTCTTGTTTACAGTGTGTTGATGACAATGTCATTCATAAAAAGAAAGCTGTGCTCACACAATAAAAGGGACTATGTGTTTTAAAAGTTTTTAAGCTCTAGAGTAGGTGAGTACAGATACAAAGAGATGGACTCCCCCTATTCCACCTCATTGGTTCCCTGTTCAAAACTGGTCCAGTTTTGTCATTCCACCTGTTACTCAGTTGATAAGAGAGCTTTTTAAAATTCTTTTGTTCTAATTTGTATCCAGATTTTTACCAAAGTAATTCACCTTAATTGTTAATTCTTAGGTTAATCATTAGGGTTTGAAAATGACTGAGAACACTAACTTAGAAGAGGCTGTGAGGATGGAATGAATAAAATAATTGCCTTTTCTCTTTGTGGTTATTATTTAAGTATACATATATTTTCCTGTATTTTTTAAGGTACTAGTAGAAATTGAGTAAAATTTAGTAGATTTAGAAATCCAGCTTTCATAGCTGTGCCTGTTAACATTATGCCCTCTTAAGCCACCTGTCTTGAAAGCCATGCTTCCTCCTTGCAGTTAACAGGGAGCCAGATGGTAGTGGTATTGATTCAGCTCCAAGGACTGTGAGATGCTGGGAGGAGTACCTGCAGAAATGGATGTGCCTCTTGTTGTGCACATCCATGCTGCTGTGCTTCAAGAATCAGGGGAATTTGATCAGAGATTTGGATCAGCACTAGCTGGCCTACTTTTATTTGGCTCACAGAGCCCTATTTTGGTTGTTGTTTGATTTTTCTATGCGATCATAAGCATACCAGTGGCTAGACAGCTTCTGTCATCTTGTTTTCCAGAGATATATAACTGAACTGTTATACTCTGGAAGCATATGTGGTATACCAGCTCTCTTAATAGGCATCGTTCTGTCAGCATTTCCATTATAAACCTTTTTTCTGCAGTCTGTAATTTAATAATAGTAAGTTGTTCTGTGCAAACATTTGGCACACAAGGGATTAACCTCTTCAAAAATATATTCACAAAATCATAACTAAACCTAGTTAAAAATAGTTAGTCCAAGTCTATGTAGCAGGTGTGCAAAACTAGTCTTCCTTTTGCTCTTTTACTTTTTTTATCTTGTAAAAACAGTCCTCCATTTGGCAGCACTGATCCCTGGTATTTGCAGGTCAGTGTATGTACATGTGGTAATGTACTGGGACAACAGAGGAAGTTGAGGATGGGAGTGGCAGCTTAGCTATGAATTGTTGCACTTCTCCTTGTGTTGCTTCAAAATTGTTTTATTATTTTAAGATATTACTTGTAATATAGAGTTATATACAGCAAATCTCTTATAGGGATTATCTGACTTGCAGTGCAAGTTCTTTTCTCTTTCAAATCTCTCAATAGTGTGGTCTTGTGCCAAAATGTCAAGATGATGTAAATATAACTAAAATCCTGCCCAGAAATTTCCACTCCATACTTGAAAGTTTTTTGCCCAGTTTCCAAACAAGCTAGTATCTTCTGAAGGGACAGAAGCGGAAAGGAATTGTGAAGTTAAATTCTGCTTTTGTTTACAGCTATGCATTCACACTTAAACAAATAGGTTTCTAAGGTTCAACTGCTTATTTAAATGTCTCCAGCTTCTCTTAGATATGCTGGTATTTCTGGGAGAAGATGGGTTTTTGGCATTTACTTTTGGAGCTTTTACGATAATAATAATAAAATGTGGTTTATTTGATTTTTTTTTTTAGCTAGGGTTTTTGTACCTATAATTGGCTCACATTTTAAGGCCCATTTGAATCAAGTGCAAAAGGAAAGTGAAATCAAAATAGTCAATGCTAAAATGGATAGCTATTTCACTCTTTGCTGCTTCACTCAAGACTGCCAGATCAGGCTGCAACGAAGTAGGTGTTTGCAGGATAGCAGCTACACAAGAAACAAATCAGGTCTTTTACTGTGATACCAACCTAGTGGACCTGTGCTGCCATAAAATTCTGCTTCACTCAAACTCTCTGTAAGCCTCAAGCTCTTACATGGCTCTGACTTCAGGAATAGGACCTTCGAGTATTAACATCAAGGTGCTCCTTTTAACTGTCAGCTTTTTGAGTCAGTCATTTGCTAACTTGGTGCTTGCATTTTAGAATCATAAAGATTTTTAGCAGAAAATTGCTGTGCAAAGAAAAACTTAAAATATAGAAACAGCTGAGGAAACATATTTCTTGCAAGCTTACCTATGGCTGAGAAGCACACCCAGCTGAGGTCATGGCCCAGGCTGGGTAAATATAGCATCATGCTGGAGGCAGCATGTTTCCTAATGTGCCAGTTCTGTTTTGGTGTAATCTGGGAAATCCTATGCAAACATGATGTGCTTCATAAAGTGGGTGATTGTAGGATACCAGCTACACAAGAAGCACAGTAATATCGTGGCTCAGGAAAAGAGCATTATCATGTAATCCTGGTTCTGAAATCTGATGAGCAACAGATGAATTTGTGTGTGTTATCAGTGGACCAGTGATAAGATCTGCAAGCTTGAAGTGATTTGCTTATACACATAAACCAAGGTGTCAGTGATCCATTTTAACTTCAGAGGTGTAGCCATGCTCCCATAAATATTCTTGCATTCATTATACCTCTGAACAGATAATTTATTTTTACAAATCCACATACAGAATGTAGGACAAAGATCAGACTCCTTGGACCCAACTAATAGATGAGAATTTCAGAAACCAAATCTATATCCATCATTACTGTGTTATTTAAAGATAGCTGAGAAGCTCAAATACCATGCTGCTTACCACTAGCACCTACAGGTATATTTCGCATGAGTTCATGTCCAGTTGCATTGGAGCATGAAGCTTTGCAGGTGCATAGTGGGTGGTTTCCACAGGAATTTAATTCTGTGTCACCTGTCAAATTTTGTATGATAGTATTTCATCAAATACTCTTGAGACTTTGTTTAACCAAATTGTGCATTTATTTCAGAGAACACATGTGCTTTGTAAGTGTAAAACAAATGAAGATACTGTACCTAATAGTGAGAAATCCTGAGTAGAGTAAAAAGTGAAGCCACATAGACTCACTTGAAGTGCCAATAGGAAACATAGCCTTATACCTGCTGCAGCCATTCTGCAAGATTGGATTTTGACATTTTTTGCTTTCCTCCCAGCCCTCTCCAGCACAGATGCAGCTATAACCTGAATGTGAGAACATCCAGCTCCTAGCATCATTACAGACAAGTTTCATTAGACACAATAACTATGACATGTCCTTTCTGTGACTCTGGACAATGTTTTTAGCCAAGAATATCTGTACAGCATTTGGTGTTCCTGTGTCTATGGGCATGTTTTGTTCTCAATGTTCCCTCATTTTAACAGAAACCAGTTTTACAGAGCTACAAATAATGTGCACTTGGGCTTTCAGCTTGAACTTTGCATTAATAGATTTTGCTGTGCTGCATCTGCTTGCCTGGATTTAAACATAAGATAATAAATTCTTCTACAACCACTGCAAGCCATAAGGAAGGTAGTTTTTTTATATAAGCAATGTGCTTCAAAATGCAAGTGGTCATAGTTAAATATTCCTATGCATTGCCAGTTGCCCTGGACTTGGAGCTATTTTAGATTTTGTATGGTTGTCTCCTTATCACCTTGACTCTTCTGTGGGGTGTTGTTGAGTGACTTTTGATATTGATGTTCTATAATTAGCTATGTGGCACTTAACTGCTAAAGCTGTAACTGGCAGTGGATACCACTGTGTGCATCTGGTTCTCATATGATCATTGAGAGCTCTAAATGTATAGTTTTGTGTCTGTTCCTTTCCTTCTAAAATTCTGGGAGTGTGTATTACTTCAGATGTTATGTGTCCAAGGATATACTTGCATTTCAGAGTTGTTTAATAATGTTTTTCTTCAGTATTCCAAAGGAGAATCACCCTTAAAAAGAGATAGATTTAATTCAGAAGAGTAACGTAATAAATGATGATATTTATACAAAAATAGCCTGATTTTCTTTTCCCTCAAACATGTCTACTTTTTGCTGCATTAGTCCAAGTCTGTTTCTGTGATACACTCAAAATGGGCATCCACCAGGGAACAGTTTATGGTAAGTGGGTAAGCAAGCAAGATCAGTAACAGCATCAGGAAACTGAACTTGTCCTTCAGGACATACTTATCATATATGATAACTACACTTCAGCTACAGTTTAAGATGGAAAATAATTTCAAGAGGCAAGGACAGCCATCCCAGGGCATCAGATAAATCAGGCATGGGAGCAGCAGCATAAGGAATCTCAAATCTAAACACTCCCTGCATAGCATTTAAATAGCTTGTATTTACAGCTGTGCTGTATGACTTAAAACTGACCTCCTTTGACCTAATCGCTCTCGTTTGGAATGCAACATCATTTGGTTGTCATATGCAAAGTAATGAGACAGGTAACCACTGGTGACTCTAGCTTTTGTTGCACAGCAAGCACGATTTATATCTGATGTGTTCTGCATTGTGCTCAATTACCAACAGATAGACTGGGACATCTGTAGTCTCATGTTTTTTTCCAGCTCTCTGCAGTACTTTCCTGTACATAGGCAAGGAAGCAATTTGAAAATATTAAAAAGGTGTAACACTGCTGGCTTTGTACAACCCTGAGATTAGACAAGTGGTCTCACATGTTCGTGATAACTGTAACAGGGAGCAAAGTAGAGGGTAATTGAGGGCGACTTGCACCAGCTTGTACCTAGCTGCGGCAGAACCAGGCTGGCATTCCACAGTGCTTGCTTGCTGGCAAGGTTTTCAGCTAATAAATCCACTCAGCTACAGGATTTTATTGGTTTGGGTCTTCCAAACCTGTAACCTGGGTATCTCTGCACTAAATGCCATGTGATAGAGTGGAGAAGCTATTAGAGCTGGAACACAGTCTATTTTGCTTTGAGTGATACTTAAAATGTTTGTCTTCCTGGCCAAAATACTTGCAGTTAGAGTGACAACTCTTCTTCCTAGTCACTCCCAAGGAGGAAAAAAAGAGCTGACTCTCACATACTTCTGGTACACTTAAGACTCTCATGCTTTTATTTCTCCTCCACTTCCTTAGTGACATTTCTCCTGTACACTCCACTTTGCCTACTCAGCCACTACTCTTGTTTTAGCAACTCATTTCTTCTTGCTATTTTCTTGTTCAGCTTGTCACCAGCAGCTTAACAGGCCTTGCCACAGCCTATCCATTGTCTTGCTAACACCAGCTGGAAATCAGATATTTTGCTTGCCCAGGCATTATCTTCTATCCTAGGCTTCTGGACAACAATGTTTTTATGGAACTATGCCCAAATTACAGGTATTAGCATACTTTTTGATCATTGTCAGAGACATGTCTTGTGCAAAAAAAAGATGGCCGAGAGCTCGTTATGTTCATGGAGGGCTTCAGCAGCACCTGCCTGTGCGTGACACTTTTCGACAAGTCTTGGCTTTCCACTTGCATAGGAGAGCAAACTAACCCTAAATTGTTATCAGTGAGTCACTGCGTGAGATATGAGTTTCAAAGCATTCCTCTCTTCCACAGGATAGTAATGTTTTCTGAAGTGTATTTTCACATACAGCCATTAATGACTCAGTGCTTAGAGAATCAACAAGCCATTTTAGTGCATTTTACACTGAGCTGTAGTGGCTGGCCATGAGGAAGGAGAAACATAAAATTAGTGATTACTGAATATACCTGCAACTTCCATCAACAGGATAGGTTTTGTTTTGCATGAAAACAACTGAAAATAAGCAATTTACCTCTAGAATCTGGGGAAAAAAACACCAGCCTCTAGGATAGCAAAACAGTTTTTGGAAGTTGTGATGGAGGCCAAATAACTTCACTCAAACAAACAACTTGCATGTAACCCCAGAGAAAAACTGATTCCCTCCAAGTAACAAGGTTTCTAACTCATGAGTAGGGTGGAGCAACTTGTACCATTCTCTACTACTGACACAGCACTGTAAACCACATTTACTAAAAATTGACCTGCAGCTTCATGTTTCAAAATACTGCACATTTACAGGAAAAACATTTCTGCACCTGTGTAGCAGCCACTCAGCCTTAGGCTCATTTAGACACAGCCTGTACTAGCTTTAATTTGTAATGCAGCAGCGCATACTGGTTACACAGCCTACCCAGAGAGACTTCAGTCACCATGGCATCTTACACATGTGTGCAAGGTGGCCATATCCTCAGTTTGCTTGAAAGGCTGTAGGGATCTGAGCATGTCTCAGACAAATGCTGGAGGGTGAGATTCAGCTTCCCAGCTGAAATTGCAGCTGTTACAGCTGGCTCTGATGGAGATGGATAGGGCTCAGGATTAGGAAGTCAGTCTAGATTTGTACAGTTTTTTTCTCCATTAATAGGAATTTAAATAGTATGTGCTCTTGCAGGGGGGTTGGACTAGATGATCTTTTGAGGTCCCTTCCAACCCTTGGGATTCTGTGATTCTGTTATAAACAGGATGGATACTGACCTTGCAAATATTGTTGAAATCTGATGAAAACAAGTACAAACATGCAAATCACTTGCTGAAAACAGCTAGAAATGTTTTTGATTTTCTTAAAAAATTAAAAATTTCAATGAATTGACCTAAAATTTCTTTATAGGAATTTCAGGGTGCCTGCATGGAGTGAGTTTTTGTATCAGTAAAACTGGTAACAGGCAGTTCTTTGTGGTCATTGCGGGGGTCATGTGTTACACTGCATAGTTATTTTCAGCACTGTCAATTTTCAGTATAAATTTTGGTCAATTTCTAATGCGGGTCAGGATCTGTAGTGAGGAAAGGTAAACTTGTGCTGAAGGGTGACCACAAACATTTAAGAAACATTTCTTCTAGTAAAAAAGACCTTGCATATGGTACAGACTGTTCAGAGTTGTAATACTATCAGCCTGAATATACACTAATAGTCTGATTATATAGGGTGCTAGCACGTGGAAATCTTTGAAAGCTTATTGAAAAAAATAAGCTAACACCAGTTGGAATTAGTTGTATGTGTTCCCTTTTGTTCTGTAGTTTTTCCGTTATATAAGCTTCTGAGATTTTTTATCCACTGCCACCATGTGCAATAGCATTAGTCAGTGCTATGATTCAATGACTGACTAAACTCATCAAAGGAAATAATTCTCCAGATTTCAGTAGAAATACTGAAAAGCATATTTTAAAAATGTTTTCAAAGGGAAAAAAAATAAAAAATTGTCTCTTTGTTGTATAAAGGCACCTGAGCTGAGATCAGTTTAGAAATAGGAAGTCTATGCTTTTCTTCCTAGAGAAGTAACTGGAAACAGCTGCTGAGGCTGTAGCATTATAAGCAATGAGAAGAAGCTGAAGAACAAGGGAAGAGGGCTTCCAGTCTTAACTTGAAACTTTTTCAATACTTCTTGCACCTATTTACATTTCACATACCTGGAAGTTCTGTTTGGTTTTTGTTTTATTTGTTTAACTTTTTATATGTTTAAGAACCTCGTAGAGAAGCTGATGAAGACTGAAAACTGGTTGAATGGTTGGGCCCACCCCAGAAGGTGGTGATTAATGGATAAAGGCCTGATTGGAGGCCAGTCACTAGTGGTTTATTCCAGGGGTCAATACTGGTTTCTATCCTGTTCAACATCCTTATTAATGATCTAGATGATAGGGTAGAGTGTACCATCAGGAAATGTGATGATGGCACAAAACTGGGAGGAGTGATGGGTGCATGGAGGGACGTGCTTGCCTCCGATGGTACCTCAACAGGCTGGAGAAATGGGCTGTCAGAAACCTCATGAAGTTCAACAAGGAGAAGTGCACCTGGGGAGGAGCAACCCTGTGACAGAACATGTGCTAGGGGCTGCCTAGCTAGAAAGCAGCTTGGCAGAAAAGGACCTGCAGGTGCTGGTGGATACAAAGTTGAGCGTGGGCCAGCAATGTGCCTTTGCAGCAAAGCCGACTGACTAATGGTGTCCTGGGCTGCGTTAGGAGGAGTGTTGCCCGCAGGTCAAGTGAGGTGATCCTTTCCATCTGTTCAGCACTGCAGAAACCCTGTCTGGAATATTGTGTCCAGTTCTGGCCTCCCCAGGAGAAAAAAGGTACAGACGTACTGGAGAGAGCTCAATGAAGGGTCATGAAGGTGGCAAAGAAACTGGAGCATCTCTCCTATGAGGAAAGTCATAGAGCTGGGGCTGTTCAGCTTGGAGAAAAGAAGGCTCAAGCATGATCTCATATAAATATAAATACCTGAAGGTTCTTGAAGATTCATTGAAGGTTCAAAGAGGACACAGCCAGGCTCTTTTCAGTGATGCACCATAACAAAACCGGAGGCGACAGGCATGGACTGAAATATAGGAGGCTCCCTCTGAACATCAGGAAACACTTTTTCACTGTGAGGGTGGCTGGAAGGTAGTGCAGTCTCCATCCTTGGAGATACTCAAAAGCCATTTGGATATGGTCCTGGGCAATTGGATCTGGTGGCTTTTGAACCAGATGACCTTCAGAGTTCCCCTTCAACCTCAACTAGTTTGTGATTCTGTGGGAACTTCATAATTTTTTACTGAAAGCTAACAAAAGCCCTACTGCAGTGGCCTTTCAGGCAGACCTCCACCCACAATGGAGAACATAGGAATTTCTCTTACCTTGTAACATAAGAATTAAAGAGAATATTGACATGAATGTGTATGTCTGAATCCATTTATGTATTTGTATATATTGAAACCTCTGCACACTCATTCAAGAGAAGACATGATAGTTTGTTGTAGGTTCTGCTAGGTGAAGGGTCTCTTAATTGTTGTTAACAGGATATGGAGAACTTGTTTCTTTCTGGTATTTTTGGGGCTTCATTATCATGTAGCTAAAGTTTTCTAATGCTCATGGCTCCAAGGTTTCATAGTAAACAGGTAAGTTAAGGTGCAATGCACTCTAATGCATTTTGCGAAAGGGTCTGTTCATTTCCTACTTTGTTTTGGTCTGAAGACTTACTGTCATGTGTGCTGTTTTACACATAATTGTTATCCTGAAGAGGTTTTAGCAAGGCAGTTCTGCTCCATCTAATCACTCTTGGCAGACCATTCTGCAAATGAACATCCTTGACTGAAAATACCGTCTCGCAGCTGTTCAGCCGAAGTGACTTGAGTTCATTTAAGGCCATACGACAGAGTTGACAGTAATTGGCATTACTGTTTAGTGGAGTCAGCAGGGAGGCAGATGAATGAATGGATGTAGACTCTTGAGTTGCTCTCAGCTCATCAGAATAGGTTCAGGCAAGTGATGAAACAGACGTTGATGCTGTCTGCTTCGCATCTGCTTGGGAAATAAAGGCCTTAGTTCTCCCAAGCCATATGTCCCCAAGATGACCTACAGTTCATTATCAGTATTTATTACTGTTGTCAGCTTTTTGCACATCCCTTCTTCTCTCCTTCCCCATGTGTCAGGTGTCAGAGAAGTGTGTTCTTTACTTTAAATGTGTAAAGACTTGTGGCAAGCAGTCACAAAAATTTATAAGCTCTAAGTAGGGGCTGGAACAGAACATATCTGTGTATCATGCCATGCTTCACAATATTACTGAGACCTTTTTTATCCCATGAAAATCATATCTGAGTACCCAGGAGTAAAGTGACAGCCAATTTTGTCATGTATGGTTATGACAGAGCAACAGTGAGAATCTGTAGCAGAGCTGGGATAATGCCATTGTTTTTATATCTTGCCTCTACAGTGAGTAATTTTACGTTACAGAGCCCTACAGTCTGGTGCCTTCTTTAAGTGTTCAGTAGAAAGTTGACTCAATGCAGGCAGCAAGAAAATGAGCTTTTAGTACTGCTCATGCTTTGCACCATTATTTAAGCAGAAGTATACTCCCATGGCTGCAAACAAATTTGGAGCCTTCCCAGTAATCAGGAGATAAGTGGTTATGGTTTTCCTGAATGTAAACTAATTTGTGCTAGTTTAAATTCCTAAGTAAATTTAAATTTCCTAATTTTACAAGAAAATGAAGGCTACCTCGAGTGCTAGAAATGTAATGAAAACTGTAAATACAAGCATCCTGGTACCCAGATTTTTAAAGTGTGCCAATATAGCAAAAACAAATATGTTTAAGAAAACTGGATTTATCAGATTTTTTTTTTGTCCCTTGGAGATACGCCTTGGAGATATGATAAAGTCCAGAGCACAAATAATGATAAAATCTGTCAGTATGCAGAACAAAATCTGTCTACAAGTCTGTGTCAGTATACTGGTTTGCTTAGCATCTGCATCTGCAGTTGCAGATTCAGCTTCAAAGTACTGACTATCAGCAAACCAGTAATAAACAGCTTCATGTATATCCTAGAAAACTTATATGTAGCTATATGAATGCTTAATTTTAAGCTGTTGCTTACAGCATTTCAAGCAGGGTGAGCTGCAGAATTTCAAATACGTATGCATACAGCTAGGCAATGCTAATCTAAGCTGTTGCTTTGTGTAAGATTAGTTGAAGTTTAGTTATTACAAGCAGGAGGAGTTCAAACTCATGAAGTTTTACTAGCTTCTATATAGCCATTGCTTTGCAGTTTAATTCTTGCAAGGCTTTTTGCAGAGGGATTTATTTCCTGGCCAAGAATATTCTTGTGTGCTTAAGTGGAAACATGAGAAGATTTATACCAACACCAGATTGCTCTCTAAATACAGCCTCTTCCAGTGTCTATTTTAAACTGAAAGTGTCAAAATGGAGAGTTATTAGGGCATTACCTGTAGTTTGTTTGAAAAAAAATGAGAGAACTTTGCACAGTGAAGTTGTCATATATGGAAATAAGATGAGTGGTATGTGTAGTTTGATCACCACATGTCGGTAGAAACCAAAGAGCTGTAATCAGTGTTTGTTTTTATATAAAAAAGCACTCATGAATTTGGAGTAGACTTTACAGCTGGTGGGTGTTCAGGCAGAAAATAGTTACATGATCAATCATGCCTTACTAGCAGAAGACTCCGATCCTTTCCTATGCTGGGTCATCTACATCTTTTTCTGTTAGTTAGCCTTTCCGTTGTCACTTAGCTTTTGTGCTGTTTCTTTTTGATATGCCGTTTTGTGCTTTTTGTTAATTCTGCACTTAGAAGGGGACTGCTATACCTCTACTCAACCTGCAAGTTAGTCCACTATATTTAAAAGAAATGACCTAGCTACTTACTGCAAAATTGCATGTGGCACCCACTTGTTGGCTGAGGTATCTCTGTTTGCTACTGAAGAGAGAAAGTGAGAAGAAAGGAGGAGCTCTAGGTGAAACCATGAGCAGTAGAAGTTTCAGAATAAGTCCATGGTTTGAAAATGTTCAAATGATTCTGTAGAAAGAGAGAAAAAAACCCAAACTTAACTTTGAAGCTTGCTGGAAACTTAAATTGTTGCCTGATGGACATCTGCACTGGCTGAACCTCTTTGAGGCCTTTTCCAGTTTGGTTTCTAATTTCTGGTTTATTTAGCTTGTGTATGACAGGTATCATACTGCAGTAAACTCCCTGAGAGGGAAGGGTGACACTCTGAAGGGTCTTTGTAGTAATAAATTGCTCTGACATGTTAGAAGAAGTCTACCTCTAAGATCTTTTGGAGGGAGGTGTTTCCACTATACCTGCACAGTGGGTCTGTACATTTCACTGGTTATTCTTCTGACATGTTGCTGAGGAGGTTGCAAGATGTGCACAGGAAATCTGCTGCAGGGTTTCCATTGTTACTCCTATTACACATTGAACTACAGACATGCATGAGCATGGGTGAGTCTAGAGTGACAGAGATTGTCTCAAGTCATGAAGGCATTAGACAGATCCCCGTGAATCTCTTGAGAGAGGGGTGCTGAAGGAGTCCAGGTCAAGAAGGAATTGATATGCACCATGGAATTTTTATACTAGACCTGAAGTTATGGCTCTACTTTTTAACCACTTTAGCTTTTCCAGAATTTTATGGAAGTGAATTTTCAAAAAACAAATGTTAAAGCTTTCCCAGAAATCCATGAGAATTATAAAAGTTATTAAAATACTGAGGCCTCTATCCCAGCTGTTTCTGCTGCCCATCACCTGTAGCCGATAGTAACAGCCTTGTGTCAGCAGCATGTCTGCAAAGACCCATAACCAAAGAGCAATAACCTTTGAGGGAGGATGAATCCTTTTATATATTGAAAAGCTGCAGTAACATTGCCTTGGGACCTTCTCTTCTTCAGACTGAATGAGCCCAACTCTCTCAGCCTGTCTTTGTAGGAGAGGTGCGCCAGCCCTCTGAGCATCTTTGTGACCCTCCTCTGGACCTGGCCCTCCTCTGGACCCACTCCAACAGGTCCACATCTTCCATGTTCTGGGAACCTCAGCTTTCTGGGCTTTCTGGGCTACAAGCGCACACTGTGGGCTCATTTGCGACTTTTCCTCCACAAGTACCTTCCCAAGTCCTTCTTTGCAGGGCTGCTCTCAATCCAATCATCCAGAAACCCCCCAGTCTGCACTGATACTGGGGATTGCCCCAGCTTGGGTGCAGGACCTCACACTTGGCCTTGTTGAACTTCTTGAGGTTCACATGGGAGCAGTAAGTGAGTGTGTCAAGGTCCGTCTGGATGGCATCCTTTCCCTCAAGCAAATCAATGCCACAGCTCAGCTTGGTGTCATCTGCAGACTTGCTGAAGGTGCACTCAGTCCCTCTGCCTATGTCACTGATGAAGACATTAACCAGTACTGATCCCAGTATGGACCCTTGAGGGACACCATTCTACTGGTTTCCATCAGGACATTGAACTTTTGATTATAACTCTTTGGATGTGGCTATCTAGCCATTTTTTTATCCATGAAGTAGTCCACCTATTATATCCATATTTCTCTGCATCAAAGATTGTTCCCAGTATCTGAGAATTTCCTGAGGTTAACAAATGGCTGCTATTTTTTAATGTAATAATTAATATCTAACTCATCTTGTGCAGGCCCTGAAATTTATTGAACCTCATTTTTATGTTCAGCTATGCTACCAAGTTTCTTTCATAACTGGCACAGAAATTACTGCAACAGGTCTATCTGATGAGTACAGACCTGTTGTAGTATATTCGTAGTATATGTAACTTGGCTGCAGTGGAATTTTCTTTCTGTTTGTTTACACACTACATTATGAGGATTACATCTGTTTGCATGATCTGTTGCCCAGGTTTCTGTATGTTGTGATTCTATGGCAACACTTGTACTAATACACAGTATGACCATATAGGCAAACTAAAAGGAAAGTTTCACCTGTCCTGGAGTAGAAAGTATACTTCTCCTTTACAATTAATGTTTATTAAAAGGCCTCCCTGAGGCTAAATTCTAGCACTTAATTCTGAGCTGTTGTGGAAGGGCATTCAAAAAGGTGAGGTGTGATTTTATTTGAAAATTCAAGCCATGATGCTACAATGGGAATCTCCTTCATCATTGCTTCTGCAAAAGAAGTAAATGATAATATTAACCAGCCACTCTCAAAGTATGACTAGTTTGGTTTAGCTCAAGTTTGTTTTGATACAACCAGGAACTCCCACAAGAAGGGTAAATACCTTTAAAAAGTGGCCCACAGTTGCTTTTGAATGAGAAAGACTTGCTAAACAATTTAATTGTCCTGTCAAATGTCTATGTACACTTTTCCCCTGAAAGGAAAGGATATAAAATGTTCCCAGAAGGAAATGTTGTTAGGGATTTTGGATGTCCTGGAGATTCAGTGGAGGAGTAAAGAAGGTAATGAGCCTGACAGAAGACACTATTTATGCATTGTGCAGGTCACACCAGCTATATCAAGCCTGCACACTGTGTTCTGTAGGTGAGTGCCTGGTGGGGAATGTCTTCATCAGTTTTAATCATGAAAATTACTCAGTAGGGAATGGCAATGTCTGCCTCACATCCTGCAACAGAGGACTGCTTTCCTGTCTAAATGAAGTTGCTTAATGCTTCTTGTGACACATTTCCTCCATGCCAAAGAATAAATGTTACATGCCAAGAGGTCCACACGTAGGTGCAGCAGGTTTTGGCAGCTGCCAGCCACCTGCCTGTCGCTGATTTGCCTGTCTTCAGGCTTGTTCGCCATACAGTTATTTTGCATTATCTGGTGGCAGCCGCAGGGTTTGCTTAACATAAAAGGTAGCTTGTACTTGGAGTTTCTTTCCAGTGATCCCCTGGCAATTCCTCGGACCATGAATAAACAAAGTTTTCAGTTGATACCGTTTGGTTTCCACTTTTGTAGCTGATACAGAAGTTAAGTCTTTGCATAATGCTAAATTACTTATGGAGGGAGACACAAAAGTAACTACAGGTTTATTCTCCCATTAAATAGCTAACCAGAGGTTGAGCCACCCAGTTAGATCAGTTTTCAATAAGGCTCTCCGGGTTTAATTTTCTCCTGACTGGTCTTCATGTGGCACAGAGATGTAGAGGAAGAAAGCAGGCGTAACATTTGTTGTATGCTTCATCTCCTGGACTCAGTGTATATTCTCCTGAAACAGCTTGGCTCATGAGTCTGAGAATAGCAGGGAAACAGAGCCATGTTCCTCCCCAGAGGGTTGCGAGGACAACCACGGGCATTTCTTGAGGCCAGTTTCCTGGCTTTAATACTCTATACTTTGCCTCAAGAGTCAGAAGCATAACAAGGAAACAATTCTTTTATGGGTAAATATAAAAGATATTGCAGACTTTGATTTTTCTTTTAAAAAGGATTTCTAAAAAGCCAGATGGGGGGGAAAAAGAATAAATTCCCATGGAAAAGGAAACAAAACAGAGCACTTTTAAAAGAAAGGAAACAACCATGCATATGAATATCTTATTGGTTGCTTTCCTTGTGTTACATGCTTGTATCGCTTGCTCAAAAAAAAAATTAATTTTTTTTTGATTCTTAAAAATTTGCAGAAGATGTAGTTAGCTGTTTGCATGGTGTCCTGTATTGACACACACCCGTCATTATAATTTTTCTTTTTCAAGTGAAAAAAAAAACCCAAACCAAATAGTGAAGTTCTGGTTGCAGTGAACTTGTGAATTTACTTTTTTGCTAAATTGTGAACGTGAATATTTTTATCCTTAGGTGATTACTGTATACTACATCTGCTTGAATCAGCTTCTTGGTAGTGTCAGAGACCAGGCTTTTGATGGCTGGTGTGTGAGACCTTGTGTTTTCCTTTTTTTTTTTTTTTGTTTCCCCCAAGTTCCCAACAGTCATAAATATTTCCCTTGTTCTCCAAGATGAAACTTGGCAAGCATCTATTCTTCTGACCTAGTTTACTGTCAGCTTTTGAGGTGGGGAGAAGGAACAGCAGCTCTGGGATTTTCAACCTCTCTGTGCTGTGGAAATGGGGCTTCCTGCTGCTCCACATTAAAGGGAGAGGCTGAGGACCATGTCAGAAAGCTGCACTGATGACACATTCCATGGCAAATGTGTCTTGTGTATGACTTCCACTGCACCTGTCAATGTTGCTTGGTTTATAGCTTGGAGTAGAGGCTGCAAAAGACAATCCTACACTTTCACTTTTAAGAGAATGGCAGCATATGTGTGATATTTGAACCTAAAATAAAAGTTGTGGAGCCAGTCTAATCACTTGTTAATACATAATAAGGAGTTAATTGCCTCTGTAATTCTAGAGATGTTCATTGATGTATCTCGGTGAGCACAACTGCAAATTTATTCTGTAAACAGTGAGCTTTCTCTGTGAGCAGGCATCACAAGTTCCTGTCTCTGCACAGTAACAGGCAAAACTGGTGGGATCAGCTGCTGGTACAAGTTTCTTGACATCAGAAACAAAGCAGTGAGTCACTGCCAGTGACCAGCCACGCATGCAAGGGCTTCAGCCAGCGCTGTCAAGTGCAGAGAGCAGTGTATGGGAGTGCTTGCATGTGCTCAGCATGAGCCCCTGACTCCAATTCCCCCCTATAGGCTGTGTGTTTGCAGAAAATATTCCAGCAGAGAATTCACTGTTCCTGGGGAAACTGTAAACATGCAGAAAATGTGTGGGACCAGTACTGAATGTGTTCTTTGACTCTGTGTGAACCTTGGTTACACCTTCAAGTGTTCCAGCATTTGCTTTGTCTCAAACAACTTATGAACTATACTTTATGGCACACACGACACTAAAAGGCTTTCTCAGAAAAACTGGACTGTTTTTAGAAAGACCACACAAAGCTTGGTAGATGATAGAGCAAAGCTGTTTCTGCAGGGTTTATTTTCTGCGTGGTTTCTTTTTATTCAGGATAAATACATGCTGCTCATCCGTTGTTACAGTCAATACCACAGCCACCTCAGGCAGTCCTGAAAAATGGCAGCAGTGGCTGGGAGGGCACAGGGCGAGTGTTTTCATGTGCTCATTTTGCACTTAATTCTTCCCTGCTCATCTGTCTGGGATCACTGTTGGATACTAACAGCCAGCTGGGAGGATGTTGGGTTGGATCTGCTGGGCCTTTTGGGATCCTTTGATTACATTGTGAACAAGAAATCGGGGTGCACATTTGCAAGGGAACTGTGCCGTGTGGATAGTGTTAAGTGCCCAGTGAGATTTGGCAGCCCGAGTGTGCGAAGGTAATTTAATCTAAATGGTCTTTTATGGATCTGTCTGAAGTTCATTAACATCTGGGTGGTCACCTTAGGCTATTTAGGATGTAAAGTAACTAGAAAGAGGCCTAATAGACAATAATCCAGTAGGGGAAAACCAAATAATAATAATAATAATAAACCCCAAACTAATGAGGGCCTATAAACTCTAATACTTTGGAAAGTAAGTAGGCTTTTACTTACTTTGGCAGCAAAATTGGAGTCAGTGGGGATATCCTGTAGGAAACTGTGTCATGAACTGGCAGAGTCAGGTTGATAGATTTTTTCCCAATGCCCAGTTTATATCTCAAGTGCTATTTTTATCTTGATAAATTTGTCTTATATAGATCAAATATAATCTTATAAATACCCTTGCAAGCTAATGCCTGAGGTTATTACTAAATATTCACGGGAATGACATTACAATAAGTGCTGAAATTTGCCAAAACTTTCACTTCTGAAGTCATCTGGGGGAAAAAAGCCAAACAGAAATACGTGGGGCCTGTCTGATAATCTGCGATGACAAGTGCCCCTGGGCAGCTGGAGAGCATGTGAAGTGGCTGCCTGGAGGAATTTATTTGTTGACAATTGCCTAGTGAGGGGAAACAGAGAGGCTACCACAACGTGACAGATGTGAAGAATGGACTGGGCCAGACAGATGGCAGAGCCCTGTGCATATTCAGGGTAACATCCGATGGCCTGAGAAGAATTCAGATGTATAAGGTGGTTCACTGACTTGGACTCACTCTCAAAGAAGAATTTGACTGGCTGTTTTAATTAAAACAAAACCCAGCAAAGCTAATATTATCAGAACTCTGTTTATTACAGTCAGCAGTTAGATACCTTGTGGCAGGCAAAATACTAGTTTCTAAATCTCCTAAATGCCTAAACATTTACAACATTCATTGCCATCTGTTTCTCACTGTTCCCTTAGACTGGAGTTTGCACAAGGAGTTTTTTTTTTTGCTTTAGATACAAAGTTATCCTTATGATTCTGGATAGTCCAAATGTCTTGCTTGGAGCCAAAGCTCCACAACTGAATCTCCTTCCAGTAGTAGAGACGGCAGCCGCTGAGGCAGAGGGGAGAGAGCCATATGACTCCTCCCCACAGAGGGCCACAGCATCCTGTAAAATGCTTTGTGAGCTTCTGAGTTTTGAGACCAGCACTGAATTTATCAATGCCCAGTTTTCTGCAATCCCTGTAAGAGCTATAAGGTCATTATGGGATCAATGATTACATACAAGGGTTTTTTTGGAGAAAAAAGCCCCAAACCAAAACAAACAACCAAAAACAAACAAACAAAAAATCCCAAAAACCAAAACCCAAAAAAACCCCACCAACAAACAACTCAGAGCAAACTTTCATTCCTGCCTTTTGATTTGTATCATTTCATATTTTAAGATTATCCACTCAACAAAGAGGGATAGAGGGTAATAATCGAAGAATTAAAAACAAAGCTCAGAGTAGCCTTGATAGGTTGAATTCTAGGATTCCTGGGCTGCAAAATTAGCTTCTTACTTAATTTTGCCAATTTAAACAGTTTGTGTTTAAGGGTACTCAGCCAAATGTTATCATTCATGTGTTTTGAATGGAGCGCCTTTCAAGGAGTAGGGTTATGACTACAGCCACATGCTCAGCTACCAATGGATGTACTCTACCAATAAGTATGAATATGTATCATTCAAAGTGTACTTTCTGCTTGAAGGGAAGAGGTGGGAAGCTGGGTCTATTATACTTGAATGAAAAACCCTTTGGTGGACACCTCTGGACATTAGGGATTTGATACCTAGTGAATGTGGTGGTACAACAGGTTATACTTAAAGCGCAAATGTAGATTTCAGGATTAAATGTACAACTACTTTCCATTCCCCTAAAATGTGCATGAGATGTTTTAGAGATTACAGTTATCTAACCTGCGGCTGTTTCAATAAACCCTTGAAAAACCTCATTCTCCAGTTCTGTGGATTTTGGCATGCTCTGCATTGTACACACTCACACATGTCTTCAATTGCTACCACCTGCCTGCCAGGCAGGAATGATGTGCAGGAGTGTAAGCCTGGAAGCGTCACCGGTTCACTGAAGCTGGCAGCATTGATCTTTGAAGTGGCTAACTGATGGGTGCGGTTTTGCAGAGCTCCAGGAAATAATAGCCATGGTGTGGTGGTTGCGACGTTCAACATCAGTAGATGCATTCCTTGGCTGAAGGTTTAGTGGTTGCAGATGCTGAATCTTCACCGTTCCATGTTTGTGGTCCAGGATGAAGCTTGCTGGGTAGAAGATGAGTCACTGAGGCTGCTTTCTTGCTTAGAGTGGATTACTTGAGAGTGGCCATTGAGTAAACATAGCATCAGCTAAGGGGCTGCCACAGGAGCAGTGGTGATAAACTAGTTACAAGACAGAAACCTCCAGCAGGTTTTGGAAACTGATGGTGTGGCTAGGCTGGATTCCTCAGGTGACCTTCTACCAGGTTGCTGCTAGCACCCGTCAGGGTGTGATTAACTCACCTTTAAGCACACTCTGTAGCCAGCTATTTCAGGACATGGATATAAATATGTACCTCATCTGTTAGCAGCTCTGTATTTTGTGACATGAGATCCCTGAAGAGCCCACCATGAGCCTGTTAGTCATCCTAACAATTCTGGTATAAAAAAGGAGTATAAAACCAAAATGGTTTATGGAAAGGAGGAAACTGAACTCACTCAGGACTTTTGAAGCCAGTGAAACCAGGTAACTATTTCAACTATCTTTTTCAGTCTGTGTAGGACCTAAGGCTCAGGTGAGTATGAGAGCAAAATAATTTGTATAGGAAAGCACATTTGCAACTTCCCTTGGAGGAACAAGACTTGTGTGGAAAGGCTACATTTTATTACTTAATCTGGTGTAGCTGGGAAAGACAGACAAGCGTTTAGGTAGATGAGCTCTTCTTTAGGGTAGTGCGATAGTCAAAGTGATTTGATGGACACAAAGTGAGCAGATCCATACAGTAGAAAGTTTTGCTTTTATAGCGGTTCACTGAACGAGTCCCTGTGGTTGCAGATGCACTCCAGAAGTTTACTGGTTGAGGGTTTTTCATTCTCCATAGGTAGTGTTGCAGCCTGGCTCAGGACCCCCCTGCATGCTGAGATCTCATGCATGATCTCTCATGCACCTAAGCCAAGTTATGCTGGACAGACTTCTGTTCCTGCTCTGTCTGGCTCCAAGGCTCTCTTGTCCTCTCCCTCCTGGGCCACTGCTTGCTGTGACCAGAGTGTTCCTGCTTCCCTGGCTGAGGGCTGGTTTGCTTCAGTTTTGCTTAGCTGTGAACACCATGGGCTTTTAGTTTAACCCGTTTGAAGCATACCAAGGAAGTTTATCAATCATGAATTCTTTGCTTTTGAAGCAGAAAAGCATGATCTTCCAGATTAGTCTAAATCCTGACACGCAACAACCAAATTAGGGTTGCTGCGGTTGGAGTATGTCTTTCTTACCTCTCTCAGACTCTTACTGCCATGACTATGCTTGTTACTCTGGTCTAAGGAAAAGCATAGCCTCAGAACACCCCCTTCTTAAAACAAAATGAGACATCCCTTGTCTCATGGTCTGACTCTCCAGCTTCCTCATCTTGGTTCCCGTATGGGATGTGGGCCAGCGTCTTGGTCAGGGTTGCAAATCTGACGGGTTTTTCTTCAGAAAAGCACCATTGCTGTGTGGACTATGGGTGTGTAGGTTTGTCTTCTGCAGGCTGAGACCTGTTCATCACATAATACACAGCAAAGCTCATAGTACATACTCGTACTCATACTAAATGACAACATAAAGTAAGGGAATACTATAGGAGCGAAATTACATACTCTTTGCTGAAGGATGGCAGCCCAGTGATGTACTCTGCCAGAACAAGCAGCTGTGCTGGAAGAGCCATCACAGCGCTTTCTCCCATGTGCTTGATCCTGGTGGAAACACTATTTATCAAAGGAATAGAGCTAGTAATAAAAGAGATGAGTACTGTGAAAATATAGATGCATAATGATTTCCACTTTATGTTGGTTTTATCTTTAATATTCCTTGTTCACTGGGAACAACAGAAACTGATTTAGGATGCCAAAGAATAAAGAGAAAGCTTTTCTGAGTTACTTCCAAATCAGAAATTCATGGCAGTCTTGTGTCTCCAAATCTCACCTACATCCTGCTTAAGTGTACCAGCTAAAAGAAATCATGGGGAAGGCTTTTTGAAAAAGCTGATGTAAGGGAAACCGGAGATAGCAGAAAAGGACCTGGTAGCCTTTGTGTCAGCAGATAGACAGTTGTCAAAATTATGTAATGAACAGCATGAAAAGGAGAACCAAGTGGTGTGAGCAATAGCTGATGCATCAGTTGGAACATGCAGAAAGAAAACTTGAAAAGTATATAAAAATCCATGCGGTCATTGTGAAAGAAAACAAACCCACAAAACAAACAGAAGTCCTGATATAATGTGTGCATGATGCCTCAAGAGGGAGGGCAAGAAGAGGACCCAGCTGTTGCCAGCAAGCTCTCACAAGTTCGAGCATCCTCAGTGCAGTGGAGCAGCTCCTCTAAATCAACAACAGAAAGAGGCAGTAGAAGCTGGACTTGCGCCAGATGCTCACAGGCAACCTGGCAGATGGAGGCTGGAATGTTTTGCCACTATGGTGATCGCTGTGATCAAGTGCCACAGTCACAGAGTGTTTCAGGGCTGACTGTGTTGCTTTTATGGTTTCTGACAGGCTTGCTAACAGCTGTATTTCTGAACTTTCTGGGGAGCAAAGGACAGGGCAGGAGCTGGAGCTGGTAGTTAATCCAAGCCCTCCTCTGGGAAGGAATAGGAGCCTTTGAAGATTCATCCCTTGTGGTGGGAAAAGATGATCTCTCTTGCCTGGTCTGGTGACAGTGGCAAGCAAAGTGGCAAATGACAAATCTCTGTGGGCAGTAAAGTAAAGTTAGGTGAACTGTAGAGAAAGCTGCTGGGCAGCTCCAGTCACCAGGGCTGTCAATCCTGCAGGAGGAAGGTATGTGAGTGCTGCAATGCTCATCACTGAAGGCTGTGCTTTTGTACAGAATGCCTTTGTTTTACATAAATACTGCTCAGCACTGGGGAGGTTGTCTGGAATCACTATTCTTGCCCCTGAAGAAGCTGAGCAGTGCAGGGACAGATTTAGTGGGATTCGCAGGTGCCCTCCCTGGCTGGGCAGAGATAGGGGTTCAGGCAGCTGGCAGCAGCCAGGCAGGAACACAGGTTTTTGCTGCAGAAAGGTGACAGCTTTAGACTTGGAGTGCCCCTGTAGACACAGAAGAGAAGGAAGAGCTTCACAGTGGTAGTGTGTATCAGTCACTGCAGACAACAAACACAGACCACCTCCTGCTTCTCCACGCCTCAGCTATTTTCGCAGAGCTGCTTTTAAGAAGCCACAGAAGGGACAAGGAGGTTTCCTATGATGACAATACTAATTGGTCCCAGCATATACCATGCAGTTGTTCTGGTGTGAATCTGTGGCTTGAAGGGAATGAAAATTCCAGTTATGCCCTGCAGAGTTAAGTAGCTTTAATCACAGCACCACCCTGGACTGAGCCTCTACTTTCATGGACCAGGCTTTGTTGTTCAGCCCTGTGTGCATTGTGCTTCATCTACCTGTCCAGGGTAGAAACTGCTGCCACAAGTCTCCTGAGGGCCAGAGAGAAGTGGTTAAACACCAACTCTCACAAGAGTGGACCACTGCTGCAGCACTTCCCCGTCTGCCAGATCCGGATGGGGAGATGCTATGGGGAGACCCTTCAAGGGTCTGGGTGGTGGACAGACCTACTCCTAGGGTTCAGCGCCAGTGGCGGGAGGTGATGGTTTTTCCGGCTGCCTGGGAGGCACTGCTGGTACTGTGACAAGAGGTCTTGGTGTTTTTTGATGCATCAGGTTTGGTGACACTGTGGCCAAGGCTGCCCAGGGGGGATGTGCCCCCAGAACAACATTGTAGGCCCTGATTAAGTATTTATGCAGGCTTTTGTGCATTTGATTGGTTTCAGGATTTCTTTTACTTTACTGGAATTGTAGCACAAATCCTTTCCTTCCAACTGAAAAGTCACTTGTTAATGGAATTCTTTGCTTCCCAAAGCACTGCCTAAGAAATATTGAAAAAAAAAAATGCACCTCACCCCCAACTGCCCCTCTTCCCTCCAAAAAGTCTTAGCAAAATGTATGGTGACTGTTCCTGATTAGAGGAAGGATTTTCTTCAGAAAATCTCAGCTTTTCATAGATGGACAAATTTAACATTGACCCACACAAGTACTGTTTTTCAAGACAAATTATCAGCAAAAAATGTCCACTTTAGTTGAAAAGTTTGCTTTCTACTGGAAAGAAATTGAATGAAGAACAGAGTGTTGACCCTGAAGCTTTCCTGTCCAGTGCTACCAGCCTTCTCTTAGGTTCCCCCAAAATCTCATGAAAAGTAGCTGGTGAAATTTCTGTGTTCTTACTCAAACTCTGAAGCTTCATCTAAACCTCATATGTACCCAAGGATAGTCTCCATGTGCAAACTTCACTTGCAAAGCTACGTGTGCCTAGCTATATCGGTAATATTTTTAACTAACTTTTCCTGGAGATTTAAGAAGGTTTAATAGATCCTAAAAAATTTACTGCTTTTTAGCCTGTGTAAAATAAAGCCATGGCCCAAAATCCAGGCACTGAGTTTCCAGATAAGTGGTTTAGATTAATTTTTGTCTTAAGAAACCCTGGTAATATTCTTTCCTGTTTTTGTATGGGAAGTATAGAGAAAGCCCAAACATGACTGGCAACTTTAAGGCACCTCCTGCAACTTTTCTGTATAAATGAGTGCCTAGCCAAATGTAAATTCCCAGACTTTTTCTGCTTCATATTTCCTTAATACTGTTTCTCTTGTAGCTCACTGCTTATGTGCAGTTTTTCTTACAAAGCTGCACTGTTGCTGAACTAAGAAAACAGCTGTGTCAGATATAAACCCCATGAAGGGTCTAACATGTCTGTGGTTACTATCCCAGATTTTTACAGAGGAAATATATAATTTAAAAGCTAACTAGTAATTTTAGTTATCCCAGCTGGGTTTTTTTCATTTGTCAGTGGAATTTGGTTTACTTTATTAGCCATTGTCTGGCATTTTGTGTTTCTGTTATTTACAGAGAAAGCAATCAGTGTAGTTTCTGCACTGTTCTGAAGAAGAAGTAGTGTTGCTGGTCTCAGCCCCACTTGACCTAAGCCATCGACACAATCACCGTTGACTGATGTATTGATATACACATATATATATATATATATATATACACATATATATATATAATGGATATTATTATCCACATATGGGTGGATGACTCATGATATCTCATCAGCAGTAACTGAGGGACACTCTCTATGGAACTGCTTATTAGAGCAGTGAGATGAGACGTGCATACGGATGGATTTTAAATGTTTCATTTTGTGAGTCTTACCACTGCAGTGCATAGTTCCATTGTGGAGGGGTAGGTTGGAAACACTGGGTCCTAATCCCCCCTGGGCTCAATATTTTGCTTGGACATGGAGGAATGTAAATTGAATACATGCTTGGTCCTGTGCAGTTTGATTCAACTGTCAAGGAGAAGAGAGTGAAGTTACACTGTAGGTAAAAAGTCACTGCAGAATATGGGTAAAAAGTGCATTACACACCAAGCCTGAGTAGTGAGTGGTAAAGGAAATACATCTGAGAGTTCTCTTTCTCCTCTCTCTTCTGGTTGTGTTTGCATTCACCAAGGAACTGCTGCCTGTTAACCAAAGGTCCCTAGCTTTTCTCATCTGTGAAGGAGCTTGTATGGTATCTTCACCATAATGGCAGTGTCCCCATGCCATTCCCTAAAAATGGAAACAAAGTGCAGCTTTCCTGTATTTGCACAGCCCCTTATATTGCTTCAGGCTTTATCTACCCACTAAGCAAGTAATTACAAGAAATTGTACGCTTATGTTTCTGTGTGTTCCATTAGGCTTTTCCTAGCATTTTGTGACTACCCTGCTTTTGCTTTCCTGTGATTTTGAAGAGAAGACCTCTTTTGCTAACTCCTGAATGATGGCTATATATTAAGTGCTATGGGTATTTGGAGGAGGAAGATTTTGAGGAAAAAAGATGGTGTGGCATACTGCAAAAAGAATCATAGAATTGTGTGGGTTGGAAAGGGCCTTAAGATCATCCAGTTCCAACCCTCTGCCACAGGCAGTGACACCTTCCACTACACCAGGTTGCTCCAAGCTTGACCTTGAATACTCTCAGGGGTGGGGCATCCATAGCTTCTCTGGGCAGCCTGTGCCAGTGCCTCACTACCCTCACAGGGAAGAACTTTTTTCCTAACATCTAATCTAAATCTCTCCTGCTTAAATTTGAACCAGTTCCCCCTTGTCCTATCACTACAGTCCCTGAAGAAGAGTCCTTCTCCAGTACTCTTGTAGGCCCCCTTCAGATACTGGAAGGCTGCTGGAAATGAAGCTGCACATGACATTTTTAATGAGAGATTTCAGGTGGTAGCACTGTGCATTCATCAGTTTCTCCACAGACTGCTAAATATTCTTCTGTTACTCCCACAAACACATGTGGAAAGTTAACTGCTTCTTTACTTCAAGGAGCCTTCTCTTTGCATTGATTTGCTCTCACAATTGCTCTGTGTCAGCCCTTGACGTCTGCATTGTGAGACCTTCCTTTCTGCAGCAATGGCAAATGTCATTACTATTACTGAAATACAGTTTAGTATAAAGGTCATTCAGTCAATGCCAGCATTCATTTGGAAGAAATTTAACCTTAGCATTCTCTATGCTTGATACTGTGGAGTGCCAGGCTTCCTGATCCTGATTAGCAAAGCATTTAAATTTGCACATGAAGATCTCTATCAGTGTTCCCTTTGATTTCAGTTGAGCCAATCACACATTTAAACGTCCAGAAGATGATAAAATTATGAGCAGGTCAGGAATGAGACCACTTCATTTCTGGGCTTAATGAATGGGTCAAAGTAATCTTTGTTACAAAAGCAGCCCTCACCCCCCTGATTAAAGGAGAATTCACAGTCTTTGCTCACATATCAGTGGGGAATCAGACCAAGTGAGAGCAAGAGTACAGCAGACAGAAAATATAGAAGCGATCATCCCAACTGGAAACTCATAAAAGGTTTTCTTTTTCTTTTAAATCACTGTTTTTGTAGAAGAATCTTAGTCTACTTATAATTAAGTCTTAAAGCCAAGTAGCCATTTAAGCCTTATAGGTGGTAATTTGAGGTCTTCATGTGAATGTGTTTTCCTGTGTCAACGCTAACTTATTTCTGGGGAGAAAAAAAAAAAAAGATGGGTTTTCTCATTAAGTGTAGACAAAGATAGCGCTGAAATCTAAGCTGAAATTGCCAGGCATGGATTTCGAATTGTAGGTTTCTTTGTAAGAAAAATTATTCAAATTCAGACTAGCCTGAAAACACAGATTCTTTATCTGTACTGGATATTGCCATTTATATTGATTAAAAACAAATGTGTGGGAAGAATTTGGCTTCTGATGGAGCCTTGGTGATTTCCCTTTATGCTCTGTGCATGTGAAAAAAACATTCATATCTTCGGAGTAGCACATGCCAGCAAATAAATGCTCTGTGTGCCAACTCTTGTGAACTAACTGAATGTCTGTATGCAAGTGGATATTTTATGCACTTGCATTTTGCGTAGTGGCAGATTAAGTATTTGGCAGGCACATTAGGTGCCTATTTTAAAATATTTGTTCCTGTGTTTATTTTTCTTTCATATGCTCCTGCAGTAACAAGTTACTTGTACTTAACCAGTGATTTGTGTATTTCTCCAAGAGACTGAAACCAGACACATTAGATGTAAAGAGAAGGCAAAGAGGCAAATAAAAGATTCCATTCCCTAAAAAGGGAAAGAAAATGCAGCTTTTCTGTATTTACACAGCTCCTTATACTGCTTAGGGCTGCATCTGCCCCCTAAGTAAGTAGCAATCATTTACCTTACATCTGTTAAACAAAAATGTACGGTACAAATGGGTTGCTCTGCAGTGTCTGCAGGTGAAAAAGGGAGTGGATGCAGGGGGATGCAGTAACATGCACTACCCAAGGAATCAGATGTTGTTGATTCAGGAGTCAGATCTGATGCCTGCTCCTGGCATCTTCCCAGAGGTGCATGAGAGAGGACTTCAGGATCCTCGTAGACCAGATCTGTACCTGCTCTTTGCCTCGGGAGGTGGTGACTGTCCATGCAGATGATTTTTTTCACATTGGAGAATACTTTTGAAGAGGCAATAGGGGAGCTCATAGGAAGCAACCGCGAGCTGGCTTGGTAGAGCTGGAGGGTTCAGGCAGGATTTGGGATGGGAGGATGTGCCTCAAGGGCAAGCAATATATTTAACATCAGTCAGACTGCTGATGTGTCCAAGTTATGCAAGTGTTTACATATGTATGGAAACAGACAAACTCTGAGATCAAGTGAAATGAGATTAAAGAAGAAATACGTGGTCTGTGGGAGACCAGTGAAGATAAGTGTGATGTTCTGCTGCGTGAAGGACTGACTCAACACAGTTCCTGACAGCTCTTAGGACTCTTGCTTGCAGCCTGGCTGCTGAGAATTAATATCAGGAATGGGATTTGTCTAATATGTCTAATTTGTCTAATATGCTTTCCAGGTTTCTGTGACTCCTGCACCATGTTTTACCCTCCTGATCTTGGTTTTGATGTGCCAGTAAAGTCACCAGAGCCAGGCTTATGTTTCACTGAGATTTATTTACTTTTGCCCCTTTTTTCTACGTGTTGTTTCTTTGGTATTTTTTGGCTGCCTTGTGCATTTTTAGCTTGTCATCACATCCTTTTTCTTGTTTGTTTTTATAAAGAAAGCTATGTTTTATGCCCTGCTCCTAAAATATCCCCACAGAGAGTAACTTTAGAATAATCCCATGAGATTCTGATATGTTTAAATGTAATTTTACATTTAGCCTTTTACAAATCAGCAGACATGTTAATTTTAGTACTTGAGAGTATCCTTCTAGTTTTCTTCTTTGAAAACAGAAAAGGTTTAGGGGTTTTTGCCTACAATGTGTTTTTTATGTGTTGGTTTAACATGTAAATTATAAAAATGAAATTTAAAAGTTTTGATCTGTAAGACAACTAAATATTCCTGAGGCATATTTCTGCTTATGTAAATGATCTTGTCAATCAAATCGTCTGTCTAAAGATACCAGGTCTGGAGAGCAATGCTTACTTAATAGTCTACTTTACACTGATTTAACATCTTTCTGTGAAGATTTCCAGTAATTTTTGGGTTGCAATTAAAAATGCTTCATGCACATGAAGTGATGTTTATGGGACTACAGTGGGATGTCAAAAGGTTAAATGACTTGCTTAACCAATGGGTAGCAGTCTCGATCTCCTGACCTAGCCCCGGAACAACAATTCCTTTATAAATCAGTACTTCTGTCCAGTGATGCAAAAGCAAAGCCTCTGACATTTATTATTCTGATGTGTGTCTGTTCCTAGGACATTACATTTCTGTGGATACATCTTATGAGGGTGAGAAAGCAGTGCTGTCCAGCCCTGAGCTGTACTCTGAGGAGTGGAGCTGTGTCAGGCTGATTTATCAGATAGCAGTGACTTCAGAAGCTTCACCTGATCCCGCCAGGCTCAACCTGTACCTGCGGCAGGAAGGAGAGAGCTTTGATCGCTTGCTGTGGTCAGCCAATGAGCCTTCAGATAGCTGGCTCATAGCTAGCTTGGATTTAATGAACAGCACAAAGAAGTACAAGGTAAGCCTGGTTTTAGAAAGTGCCACAGGCTTTCTGGTGTATGTGTTGGGGTGTGCAAACTGCTTCTCGAACCTATCCACCCCGGGCCCTGTTCTGGGCTTTCATTTCTACTGTTGGCAGCGTGTGAGCCAGTTGACTCCTCTGCCCCTAAAATCAATGAGCAGAGCTGACATGAGCCAGGCAGTGGATGCCATTCCAGTGAGTGTGTGGCACATCTCATGGGAAATCACAGCCAACTGAGCCATGGAGTGAGGATGCCTCACATCACTGCAGCCCTGCGAACCTCCTGGCATCCTGTAGCACGTAAAGGCTCTCTCATACCTTGGGCTGCAGCTGCATTTACTCCTGTCCTCTGTGCACTTGTGGGATGATTCAGAAGCTGAGAGGGCAGTATTTCTACCCCAAACCCATCATATCGCATCTCTCACAATAACGTCCTGTATAGCCACACCTGAGGAATCTGGAGTCCTATACTCATATGTGAAGTGTGGAACATTTTGGCCTTGTCTCCTTGTTCTTCACTGGGCCTTCTGTCCTCAAGGAAGGGCACTGACTCCATCTTTAATGCTTTCTGCCAAGCTCTTCCAGCAAAGGCACCTTTTCTGACTTCAGAGATGGTGAGCCTCCCACTACATTTAATTTGTCCTCCTGTTTATCCCATTTAAATGCTCAGGGTGGTAATGGAAATACCGAATCCTTAAATTTACAGTTTGGTTTGTATTGTGCAGATTGTACTGGAAGGTGAAATGGGACAAGACAAATCTGCCAGCATAGCAGTTTTTGAAATTAAAATAACTCCTGGATATTGTATTGGTGAGTACTGAATGTTCAGCTCCCACAGTATTTGCATAGAAAAAGAAAAGCCTTGTTGGCAGTTTTAAAACTGAATTAAAGGCCTAAGTTTAGGAAAAAAGCAATGGCTTTTTCCTTACTGAAAAGCAGGCTGCCATATATATAGACATTTTTTTAGCTAAGGTTGAACACATTAATATGGGTTTTTTTTCACCCATCTCTGTGATATATATAGACCTTTCACATACAAGAATTCATTCTAAAGCTATTTATTACTCAAGCAGGAACAAATGGTACATTTTCACAAAACTAGAATGCTGCAAATATGAGTCTTAACAGCTGTGACATTATTTTTGCTGTCTGCCTGCTTGTGCTTCCTTAGTGGCATCCTGCAGGCTGCAGAGTGAAAATTATGTTGATACTTACACTGCCTGCTATTTCCTCATGACATCTACCAAAAACACTAAAGAAGTTCAGTGTCTAGGAGGCTGGGAGACCTTTGGATTTCTGGGGAGCTCTGGTGGACTCCAACCAAATTGTTACAATTCTTCTGGTCTGTGAAGGAAACAAAGCAGTCTCATTACTGCTATTAGTCCTGCTTTGTTTCTAGCCATCCCTGATTTACAAGTGGAAGTTCTGCTCACACCATTTAATACTATGAAGTGGTGTATTTGGTTCTAAATTACAGCAGTCCTATATTGCCAGATAATGCAAAGTTAGATCAGACTGAACAGTATGGAAATGAGAATTTTGTCTAATATTAATCAAAATCTATTGTCAAAGTTTTCTTCCTTTCTCATAAGCTGTTCAGTGCTGTGTCTAGCTTTATAAATACAGGTGTCATTTGCCCTGCCATATGTAAAGTGAGGCCAGTGCTTAGCAATAGTCTCTCTTCCAATTTCTGTAATGAAAATGTGTGCGCTTTAGCTGGTGATGTCTGTAATTGCAGAATGTGACTTTGAAGAAAATCATCTTTGTGGCTTTGTGAATCGCTGGAACCCCAATGTCAACTGGTTTGTTGGTGGAGGGAACATTCGTAATTCTCAGTCCATCCTGCCCAAAGACCACACACTTAACAGTGAACTGGGTAAGCAACAAATGTAGAACAGAGTATAGTGGAAAATTTGAGTCTGAGATCCATGTTTGACTCTTATACTTCAAATTTTTATGTGAAGTCTTTCTTTTTTCCTGGCATGCAGGATGGAGTGTAAGAATGACTTATGTAAAAAATGAGATTAGAAGAAGATGGGGTGATTTGCAGAAGTTCACACAAACTTTCCTGTAAGCTTTACAATAAGCTTGCTATGCCCTTTGCTAGGCTTCAGAATGACTTAAATAAGGATAAAATTTTGAATGGAGTGGGGGAAAATTCTCTTTCTGTGGATTCTAAAAGTACAGGCCACGGTAAATTTTAAGATCTTGTACCACTGATTTGTACATCTGAAAGGGCTTTTCTTTCCAGTGATTTTGGGAAAGTTGACCAGGAAAGCTAATTTATTGAAACATGTTTGAAGAATCTAGGGTTAAATTACATGGTTTATGGGTTTTGTTTCTTTCATTTAAATACGGTGCTGTTAATACAGCCCATTGGAGGCAGAATGTTGTGATTTTTGCCACTTGCCTTGTATGAAAGTACTTGTCCCAGGCACCTCTTTGAGAGGAAAATACTTTACATAGTCACAGGGAAGGGTTGGGGGTTATCTTAGCCTTTGACGTAGTGCATGAGAACCACAGCAGGTAACATTCAGGAGATCTGGCTGCTGTAGGACACTGTGCATCCCGAACAATGTGACATCCTTGTTCAAGGAATTGCATCATGAAGAGCAGGGCTAATCCTCTTTCCTTAACTCATGCCGCTGTGCCTTTTTCTTTATTTCACAATTGTGTGAGTTGAGTACAGAGTGTCAGCCCGGCCCAGTATCACCTGCAGCACCCAGATGCTGGTAAAATTTTGATGGAAGCTTAATTCACTGCAACTTCAGCAGCAGACAGTGGCTCTACCTATTAAATAAAGTACTTCATGTGATAGGAACCACTCCCAAATGGGAAGGATCTGTTTTCTTGTAGCCACAGTGTTCGTTTTTCACAGCAAACCCCCACTGCTGACTATGGACTGAGAAGAGCCTAAGAAGCCGGTAGTCACAGAAGAGCCTTGTTTTTGCAAGGCTTATACTACGAAGGTACATCAGTGAGGGATATCATAATTAAGCTACGAAAGGTGGTAAAGCTGCAGAGCAAAAGTGAAGCACAGAACTTCTCAGGCAAGTCCCACTGAAGTGACACCAGTCCCGTGGCAGGGGGCAGGGTGGAAGAGAGCCACAGCCACTGGAATGAAGCAAGAAGTGACATCTCCAAGTCTGAGAACACTATTAGCTAATTAACATAGAGGTGTAGATACAAACCTAACATCAGTTTGCAGTGTCCATGTTGAAGTACCCTGTCAGTTTGACATTTGTGAAGAACCATTTTTCCGTTTGTCAACTGGTACTGTTTGATGCTGTGCTTCCGTGTGTAGAAGAAGACAAACTACAGAAGCACAGTATATCCATGCACATGTATATGTCTGATTTGAATTGAGATAGCTCTCCTGAAATCAAAGTCTGAGAAGCTGTACCCTTTGAAAATCCTGCAAGTCATATTGATGGTTGAGGGGGAAGTAGTCTAGTCACCTGTAATGCATTTTTCTGTTTATTAACATGTCCCAAAAGATAAAACAATTAGAAACCAAATCTTAGATAGACCAAGCAGAACTATACAAGCAGTGAATTGTATAGAATAAAAGTTATCTGCCAAATTCTTTGATACATATTAAATGAACTGCTGAGTAAAACATGTGAGGAAACACATGGCTTGTGGTCTTGTTCATTCACCTGGATTGCCTCAGTAAAAGCTGCATTTGGAAAAAGACTAAATACTATAATTAGCTGTTGGGAGACAGGGAATTTACTCAGTTGGTTTTTTTCCATTTATGAAGGGCTCCCAAAATTCAGAGAGTTTATTACTCTCTTTAATGTAAATGTCATTTTTCCCTTTATGAATTAATTTTTCCATTTATGAACTCATTTTTCCCTTTATGAATGGCTCCCAAAATTCAGAGAGTTTATTACTTTCTTTAATATAAATGTCTCAAATAAGGACTTAAAAAAAAGCTGAGACTGACTTCTGTCAGGGGTATCTTGCCAAACAACTTTGGGTTGTACATAGGAGGAAAGTAGAAAAAAAAATCTCTTGAAAACTACTAAAATTTCCTAGGAACCATCCATTGCTGTCTAGGTTTAAAAATACTTGTCTAGTTCCTGCTTATCTCTTGATATTTCTTTTTAGTGGTATCCTCTAAAGAGTGTCCTCATAGCAAGTTTCTTTTGTACTTCTAGGTCACTACATGTATGTGGACTCTGTTTACGTGAAACATTTTCAGGAAGTGGCACAGCTAATCTCACCAAAGACCATGGCCCCAATGTCTGGCTGCTTATCTTTCTATTACCAACTTAAGCAGGAGAGTAGCATTGTTTTTACTGTTTACTTGAGAGACACAACTGGCTTTTATGAAGAGATCTGGAAAACAGACAGTGCACTGAGTGCGGACTGGGCATTAGCTGAAGTTGACTTCAATGCGCCATACCCCCTGGAGGTAAAGCAGTCATTCTTGTACAGTCCAGCTACAGCTTCCAGGTTCCATCAGACAACAGTGCTGACTCAGGCCAAATAGTGGACATGGCAGTAGTTGCCCAGTATCTGAGAGATGGTTATAAAGATGCTGGTGATCTGTTGTTTTCTTTGTCCACTGCGTAAGGGTCAAGGAGGAGTCAATTTCCATATGGGTGCTTGATTTTCAGTGTAGATGAAGTCAAGTGATAAAGTGCTTAAAATGAACAGCTCGATAGGTTGTAGAGTCCTACTGATATGGGGTCTTTCAGTTTCTACTACATGATGTCACATAAGCAGACCCCTAATAGTAGAGTAGTCATTGTATGTGAAAGCCAGCTCTCTCAGGTTACTTTAATTAATTTCAAGAGTATCAGAAAGAAACTGAATCTTTTCTTCCCTCTGTTTAGTAAAAACCCCCAAACCTTATGAGATTGGAATAAACATTTACATATATATGTATAAGTATATATACATACGCATATATATATGCATAAAAATCTATGGGTACTATATATATACTCACATATATAGACTGTATCTTTATATAAATATAAAATAAAAAAATATAAATTCTTCAATCTAACACACATGTAAATAGAAGACTGATATAACAGTGTATATGTATTATCTATACACATATATGCTTACACATTTATAAATGTATATACAATATATACATGTAATTTATATGTATATACTCTCTCCCAATAAATATACTTCTAAAACTAGGATTACAGCTAAATTGGCTTACATTATACTTGCTTTAACTCTACATAAGTTATTTGTTATTTGATCGTAAGCCTGCAGATTTTCAGAAATCATTAGGGGTAAAGCTAATTTTTGTTAGATGTTAAATAGTCCTTTTATAATCTGTAAAATAAGTGACTCAACATGATATGGGAAGGAGATTAGATCTGATAAGGTCTCATAATACTGAATGGTACGTGAATTATGAATTCAGTAAATGTAAAGTAACATGCAAGGAGAAAAACAGTCCTAGCACTATAGATGTAAATTAATTAATGATTGCTTAGAGCTTGACATTACTGTAGTTAGCTCTGTGAAAATATCCTCTCAGTTCTTAGTGACATTCATAAAACCATCTGGAATGTTGGAAACTATCTATAGGGAAATAAAAGAGCAACAGAGGATGTCATAGCACTGGCTGAATGCAGAGAGTTCAGCAGAGATGCAACTCCAACCTTCTCAGTTAAAAAAGAACATCCTAGAACTACAAGAGGAATATAGAGAAAATCAAAAGTATGGAGAAGTTACATTAATAAAATAACAGTTTTCAGGCTGTAAAAATTACTTCAGTAGAGTATCGTAGAGGTTCATAAAAATAATAACACAGAAAGGATTAACCATTCCCTTTTTCTCATAATTTATGTTGCTGTTCCAAATTCTTAATCACCAGGTAACAGTTTTAAAATAAACCAAAGTGAGGATTTTTTCCTGCATTGTATAACTGTAGAACTCATTTTCATAGCATACTACGGATATCATTAATCTGATCCATTTGAATACTGATTAGACAAATTAATGGGAAAGAAAGAGTCCATGTGAAATGCAGTGTGAGGGAAGAATTGAAAACTTGACATTGTCTTCAGTTCTTTATGTATGTCACCTCTGCTGGAAACAAGATTAGATAGGCCTTTGTTCTGCTCAAGGAATTTTTATGTAATCCAACACAGTCAGTATTTTAGAGGTCACTTTAGAAGTAAGATTATAGAAGAAAGATTAGACCTTGTATATAATTTCTTCAGTTGCTTCAAGAAGGTCTTGCTCTTTGTTTCATGAGGCTAAAAAGGATATCATTGAGGATTCTTTCACAGCTCTTTGGCTCCCATCCCTAGGCAAGACATCACAAGCATTTTTACTGAACAGGATCTCACTCTGGAAGCATTTACTATTATATTGCTATTTTGTCTCTAGGTTTATCGTAAGATTCAGGCCTTTTCTACATGCTTTTCCATAACTCAGAAATTTTAAGACAGTTCCTCAAGAGTTATGGACTGTCTTCCACTTACTTGAGGAAATGATGTTACTTGGGACGGCTAAGTACAAACATTGTTTGACTTGGTAGCAGCGATATGTTTTCTAGCTTTTCTGCTTCTTAACTAAGTTTTTTAAAGCAAATATTTTCTGCCAGCTTATGTGAGAGCATGGATTCCAGTGTCCGAGGATGTTTGGAGAAAACAATAAAACTTGATATTGTAACAGCAGAATAATCCACACAGTCTCATTTTAGCTCATGATCCAGATAGATTCTAGGTATAGTAATAATTGCGCAGCTTCCGAGTACTAGTCATTACAGACTGGATGACCCTGAATAGTAGCTTTGTATGGTATCATGACAGTAGCCTTACTGCATCTTTAAAACTATTGCTTCATAAAGCAGCAGAAGAGTTATGTTGCCTTTGATCTTTCCTTGACCTTGAGTGCATAAAGATCTGGTGCCAGGATCGGGCTCTGATTTATATCCCTAATAAGTGGTATGATTTTATTTGTGCCAATACCTCAGTGCTGTCTGAGATACCCTGAAGTCTGTCTAGGACATCTGATCAGAATTCTGTAATACAAAAATGTGTACCAAAATTATTGTTGTATATATGGTAGATGAATAACAAAAGATTGTCATTTCCAGCTAATATTTGAAGTTGCTTTCAATAGCGCCAAGGGAGGTTACGTTGCCCTTGATGACATTTCTTTCTCTCCGGTTTACTGCAGCAATCAGACAGGTATGACTTCTTATTGCTATTTACCTTCTTTGTTTTCCCCTTTTGCTTTGCCCCTCTGAACTGCCTGTAAGTACTTGCAGTATTTGGTAGTCATGTGCAGATAATACCTTCTCAACTGACCAACACCATTGGGCTACTCTTCCTCCTGGTGACAAAACAGCAGATAAACACCGATGCCATTCATTTGATCCAGAAACCAGACCTTGTCTCAAGCATCTGCAACTGAAGAGCTGGACTGAATGCTGTATTTGCATCACTCCAGCTTTTGAACAAATTACCTCTTGCAGGCATGTCACAGAAAGAGACGGGTATTTTCCTAGGTGTGATGGTACCAGGAAGAAAATGTCCTATGCTTTTCATTATTGCCAGTGTAGGGGATATCTTCTGTGCCATGTGCCTTGAGATGTTTTTCAGAGCCAAAACAGGAGCCTTGCCTTCCTGTCTTCACTTTTCCAGGGGGTATTATTTATCTCAAACAGTGGTGTGTCTGTTGGGTTTTTATTACGCTTTCACAGCAGCAGAAGTCAGCTGAATCCATGTGATCTCTGCTGTAGAGACACTTGAGGTGAAGAACTTTGTCATTTCTGAATACAGCCTCTTAAGTAGCTATATACTGGTTCCTTGCATCTTACTGTAGCACTGAGCAGTAGTCAAAAGTAGATTAGTAGTTTCCCACTATGCACATCCATTCATTTGGTAACAAGCTTGAATTTTGGGTTAATGTTTTGAAATTATCAAGGGGAAAAAGATTTGTTGCCTGTTTTTAACTTCTTGAAGTCTCTGCTGCACTGTTAAAGTATCAATAGGAGGTAAATTCCAGTTATGTTATTAATCCACAACTCTTGGCTGAGTAAATCTAGTTGTTTCATTAACTCCTCAATGCCTATTCTGTTTTTGCTTTGTTTTGCAACAAAGATAATGGTTTATATTTTTAGTATGCCAAGTATTGGAGCTGTTTGCTCATAGTGGTTTCCATTTTAATTTTCAGATGACTTATATGTTCTGAAGTATATGATAAATTTTATAGTAATTTCTGCCCCAATCCTGATTTAGTCACAATATCACAGCTCATGTCCAGATTTTCTCTAACTGGTAAATTTGATAGGGTCAGTTAGAGCTTTCCCTATTAACTCTGATTTTGATATTTTGTGTTGGTTTTGGGTTTTTGGGTTGTTTTTTTTTTGTTGTTGTTGTTTGGTTTTGTTTTTTTTTCTATTTGAGAAATGAATGCCAATCATTTGCTTTATCTTTTGTTGGAATACAACAAAACTGGTTAATCTTGCAGACATATCTCCTATTTCCATCTTCAACTGTTTTAATTAGAGATATTAAAAAGCAAGAGATCTTCATTCTTCTTATAGCAGTTTATATAAAAGCATCATTTTTTTTCTGTATTCTTCTGGAAGTTTTGGTCAACAAAGGTCTCAGTGTTAAATAAATGGAAAGAAAAGTTACCAGCATATTAAACTTGCTCACCAAAGGATTAATCAAAAGATGGGTTTAAAATGCTGCATGGACCTGGCAGGGCTCCAACTGTGTTTTCTTTAGCTAGGAAAGCCATGAGGAAAGGCCAGGCTGCCTCCTTTTCTCTGCAGTCAGAGAAAGACATGCGGGCAGTGCTTAACTTTGTCTTATTTGTGGCTGAAAAGACCACAGGCATCTCTCCAAAGCCAAAATCTTGCTTCTCCTGAAGCAAATCAATCACCTGTGTCTCTGCCCTCTCCAGGAAGTCCCTCTTAACCTCCATGCAGAAGGGTAGTATGTGTGCTGCCATAGACTGGTGCTCACAGGGTCCTGACTCCTGATATGGCCAAAATTGCATGACTGCTTTGGGTTGCGCCCCTGCTTTCCCCCAGCATCTGATGCAAGTGACTGATGAGGCTTTCAAAGAAGTACAAATATTATACTTAAAAGGATTCATTCACCAAGGGGATTTATTCAGACTAGAGCACATCCTGACCCATGAATACCACACTGCAGATCAAGGTGGAGCCATCAGCAGGGCTGGGGGGCTTCACTTAGCTTTTCATCAAATTCACTACAAATGGTGCAACTTTCTTTGTTGCAGTGCTTAAAACACGTGAGGCATAGTTCCAGATGTCAGTAGCTATGAGATGAAGCAAACACATGAAGCAAAATATTACGTACTTACAGCATGCATATGCACACACATTATGCATTACTGCAAAAGGTTTTTTAAAAGTGCTCTTTAAAAGACTATTTAATGTTTATGTAGGAAAGTAATCCCTTTGAAAACTGAAATATGCAACACCCATGAACACACATGAGCACAGTCATGGTTATTTTGTCCAAATATCTTTCGGGTGAAGGAGCAGGATAGAGACAAATGGTCTGAATGTCTTTGTGCTTTATGCCCTGAAGGGAGAATCTTCTCTTAATGTCTGTATTTTATTTATATTTTATAAAGTCTGTGAAGGAGGTTACACCCCATCTCCAGCATAAAATACAAGAAAATAACACCCCCTTGCAATACAAAATTGATTGTCTGATATCACTGTGACTGTACACTCATTTTCCATAATACAAAAAAAGGTGAAACAGTATACTTTGGCATCCTTGTGCTTCAAATACCTATGCTTATAATATTGTGCTCTTCCTAACAGGACATACATGTCTTACCTTTTAGGAACTCCTTTCAATCCTGCTGCAGCAGGCTGCAATTTTGAGGAAGGTCTGTGTAATTTTTACCAGGATCACAAAGATGGCCCAGGATGGAGCAGAGTGAAAGTGAAGCGTAATGTGTATAGAGCAGGAGATCACACTACAGGGTTTGGTAAACCAAAACTCATTTTCACTAGAAGAGTCAAACTGGATTTAAAGGTTAACCTGTTGTATCATTGTTCACTTGCCTAAATCATGTTGTCTGGTTAGATTGCCTCACTGCAACTCCCTGCCATTAAATATCTGTGTACACCCCTCTGTCCTAGCTGGGTCTCTGGCTGTGTCTCCCCACATGTATCCCCCATTGAGTGTCCCACAGGGCCATAAATCAGAGTATCTTCACTGTACTAATAACTTGTCACTGAAAGGATGATTCTGCAAACGTGCAAACAAATACAATACTAGCTTAATGCATTGCTTTTGATGTAGAGGAGTGGTGGGCTCTTAGCTCTTCAAGGGTTAGGACTGTTGGCATTTTTAAGGGAAAACTGTGAAATGTTGTGCAGGGAAGCCATGTAGTGAAAGGCCTGCTATCACACATCTTTTTGTGTAGAGTATTCATGTTTCTTAATCAAATGTGCTGAAGCCTCACCTCTTTATAGTTGCTGCAGGGAATACAAGGCCTTGTAGCCCTATCCTTCATTCTTTGGTCTCAGAGTGGTACCCTTGAAACAGACATGTTTCCAGAATGGCCAGAGAAATTTTCACTGTAAATTTGAGAAGTGCTTATTTCTGGTAACATAGCCATGTACCGGTTTAGCTTGAAATATCTGGGATGCTTTTAGAGAAATGCTTACTTCCTTTCAAACAGAATGAGATAATCTGTTTCCTGCCAGTAGAAACTGTTTCTATAGCCAAATGCAATAATGGAAGCTGCTTTAATACCAAATCAGCTCTGCTAATTGTATATTAGAAATACTCAATAACTGCACTGTCTTGCAGGCTATTACTTGTTGGCGAACACAAAGTTTACATCACAGCCTGGGTACATTGGACGTCTGTATGGCCCAATCCTGCCAGGAAACTTACAGTTTTGTCTGCGTTTTTATTATGCCTTATATGGGTTTTTCAAAATGAGTGGCACTCTTGCTGTTTATATCTTTGAGGAGAATCATGTCGTTCAAGAGAAAATCTGGTCCGTCTTGGACTCTCCAAAGGGAGTTTGGACTCAAGCTGAAATCTCCTTCAAAAAGCCTATGCCTTGCAAGGTAAGAGTCAGCTCTTCAAATCTGCCAAAATCTGGATGGGGATTTTCCTTGCCTTCTCATCTGAGGGCTGTTTGTTATCTAGGGATTAATCCTAAGTGAGCTATACCTGCAAAGTGAAATAGAGTTCCCAGGCAGTACAGCAGGGTGTAGAGTATTTCTTTGCAGCCTGGCTCCTATGGGAGCCCTGATACAAGATATCCTGATACCAGGAATGGAGCAGCTTTGCCCTCCTGTCCTCGACTGTAATCACAGTATTTGTGGAGATTTTACCAGAGGAGCTCTAATGAATGCTAGTTGTGTCTTGGTTTCTCAATAGGCTCTAGGTTCACTCATTTCTGTTTGTTTCCTATGTGACTCGCATCAATGTACTTGATTACAGCATTTAGTCAATCTAAAAAGTCAGTACTGATGAATTCTGGTCAAAATGGCGCACTGATCCTACTTGTCTAAACTCAGCCACTGGGTTAAAATATGGAATCAGAAGTCCATGTAATTTAGAGCAATGGACTTGAAGGATTGAACATCTGGTTGGAGAGGTCACTTTGTTATCGCAGCAACTTAATAAAAATAGCATTGTATTTCATATCACCTCCTGAGTAAGTCCTCAAGCTGCTGTTATTCCTCATCTGCACTCTGTTAATCAATCAAAAAAGATTGACTTTTACACAAATTTGTGTAAGTGCTACTTCTGATTTCTGTAATAGGTTTTCACTATCTGTGAGTCATCTAAGGAGGATCAGATGGATAACTACATGGTAACACCGAGATAAATACAGCTTTTTTTCCATTATGATAGTACTGTGAATATATGACTGAAAGCCTGTCTCACAACTCAAGTATTTCTAACATACAGGCAACCATCCTAGGCATTTTCCCCACTATAAAGTAATTTTTGAAGTGGCAGTAGCTACTGAATTTAACTTTTCTTGGAAAAAAAATAAAAAAGATTGTTTTTCTCTGAAGTAAATACACTATAAAAGAAAAAGTTCACAAAAAAAGATGTCTAACTGTATTAAAAGGCAAGTTTAAACTGAAAATTCAAGTCCTAATTGCTGGCTAGTGTTTTCTCTCAGACATCTGTTATCTTAAAAAATTGATGGGATTTTATGTACACTTACAGTGTATAAAACTTTATAGAATTTCTAATTCGCTTCTAATTGATATAGGAAAAAAAAATCTGCTGAGCAAATGCATGATAGAAAAGTTTCTCATAGTATCACCCCAAAATATTAGCTGAAAAGTATTTTTCTCTATTTTTAAAATCATGAAAAGGTATTGGTTAAAAAGGCAAGCTTATAGCCTACTTTTGCCACCTCATGTTTATGTATTTCTTTATTACTTCTAAAAAGGTTTGGTAGCTTGTGTAATGCAATACATAGTGTGAGTAGTGATGACAGCTGAGCATGACTGTTAAAAATGGTTTATAGCCTTGGAGGTGGCAGTGTTTTTACCATCTGACATTTACATGGAAAGACTTTTCCAATATGAATTTATGAAGAACTATTTTTATGTTTTCCTAGAAATTGGTATATCTAAAACACTTGTGAAGAAGTTTGCCTAGGATGGAAAGCTTTTCATGAATTGCAGCTTTCATGACTATAGTTACCAGTCTGTCTGTAGGCAGTAACAGATCGAGAGCATCACAGAGGATAATAAGGAAGTCAGGCACATACCCTCGCTGCTTCTGAGCCCCAGGGATGAAAAACTGGCATAGTTACAGGTTATCTGATTGAAATATTCACAAGCAGACTTGAATGAAGTTGCACAATGGGCCAGATTTTGGCTTTTCCTTGCAATCTCATGCCCAAATCTTCAAACTTAATACTTTTGTTTGTTTCTTCTTTTCCAAGCCAACAGAAAGAAACGAAGGAGCACTATGGTGCACTATATGGCATTGTATAAATACGTAGCTTAGTTCTCTGTAAAGCTGTGTATGCCTAACATCTAGTAAAACAGCTGTTAAGGAACAGTCATTTCAATGGTCATCTTCAATACAGACCAAAGTGGAGGTGCATCAGAACAGTTTTGCTTGACAGCAGAGAGAGGTGCGAACCAGTATACAGAAACATGAGAGAACAACAGTATATAGAAACATGAGAGAAACTAGCTCACTGAAGCTTGGCTTCTCTTTTCCTCTTTCCTCCAACCTGTCCTTTTGTCTCTTGCCTCCTCACTGACGTAGCTTTGTCTTGTCTAGCTTGCCCCACAAGCAGCAACACTCCCCTGCTCCCATTCCCCATCTTACTCCTAGCACCTCAGCTCCAGGTAGTCCAAGTTTTTCTCTCTAATCTTGCCCATGTTACAGTCTGCTTGCCCTGCTTAGCCCAGTTCTTACAAATTTTAGTTGTTCAAAAGCTCATGACTTGGCAGAAAGCACAGTTCTGGCACAAAAACCAAATCCTGACACTTTTCATGCTCCTGCTCCAAAACCTAGGAGTGCCCAAGCTTTTCAAAGAATTTTTAAATAAGGGTGAAATAAAACCTTTTCCATTTCCGAGACTTGTTCTCGGAAATCGTGGAACTGTTTTGGATTAAATCTTCCAAAACAAGCCTGAAGCAAGGACCCAGCATGGAAAATCTGAGCTGAAATCATTGAGCCTTGGCAATGTTATAAACAAGTTTAAAATAGTCTTTTAATGGAGAAGGGGTGGTCTCAAAATAAGACGGAGCTACTACCTTTCCTCTAATGTAGATCTGATGGCGTTCCATCCCTGTCGGTATTCAAGGCCAGGTTGGATGAAGCCTTGGGTGATATGGTTTAGTGTGAGGTGTCCCTGCCCATGGCAGGGGGGTTGGAACTAGATGATCTTGAGGTCCTTTCCAACCCTAACTATTCTACGATTCTACGATTCTACGGCTGATGCACCTGTTGCATTGTTCTCTGAGATGCATCATGAGTAGACTTGGAAAATAAGATGTTGTATCAGATGTTGCACAGTAGTTTGATAAATTTGGTGGTTACCGGGTGTGACTTATAGATTGGGTCAGTGCCTGTGGAAACAGTAAACAGTCTCTTGGCAGTTCCTTAGTGGCCAGTAAAGTCAGGAAGCAGCTGTAATGCTTCTTTGCCAGGGAGTGCTGAAGGTCGTTGATGCAGCAGCCAATTGATCTATAATACCTAGTTACCTTTATCTTTTTTCCACTGCAAATACTGCTCCCAAGACATTGAAAACAATATAAAATCCGTTAGATGTGTTTTAATTTTGTTAATAAATTTGTTTGCATCCGGACAATAAAAAGGCTCAGATTTTCATCTCTTGGTTTGTGTAATGGCTTTTGAAAGTTCTTTTTGAATTAGCTAACTGCAGTCTGGCACAGATTATTGGCTTGAGTTGTGTGAACAGGAAATATGAAGCTGGCCAACAGGCTTTAATACAACACTTTGAAAATACCATGTTGAAAAAGGTTAGGTGGGTATGAGCCAGCTAAGCAAGTCATAAATGTTTATATACATATATATATGTATATATATGTTTACATACAGCAAATATGTAAACTATATAATGGTAGTAAGAAGGCAGGAAATTTAAAATCCTGATTTCCCAAATTGTACTTGAGCGACTCTCTTTTTTAGTTAGTGTAAGTTCCTATGACCCTATACATATACTGTATTGTTTTCATACTCTGTAGTGCTCAGGGAATAAATATGAGAAGGAAGAATTAAAAAAAAAAAAAAGAAGAAAATAAAAAAATTCCAAAATTTTTTTAAACAAATGAAACCCTTCATTCTGTGTTGTATAAGCCTCTTAAAGGGCAGCATAAAAATATAAGTCTGAAATACGTAGATTCTTTTGATCTGATTGAATATACTGAAACTGATCTTCTAATACATGTCAGGAGAATGGCAGAGCCAACTGAAATAAAAATTCACATATGGTGTATGTAACCTGGAGATGCTCACATGCACTGTGGAACAAAAATCTGTATTTTAATATTGTGTGTGTTTATTTGTGTGTATATGTTACCATGAGAAGATAATTGTTTTATGCAACTTCACATCAAAGTCTAAATGCCTAGATTAAAGTGACCTGGTTTGAGTGCAGCTGAGTCTGCTTATATCAGTTCTGTTAATTTCTGCTAGATTTGGCTCAGCATTCTGAAGCTGAGGTTTTCAAAAGCAAACATCTCATGTTGTATATCCATCCATGCAAGTTGTTGCAATGTTGCATAGTGCTGTAGTGATTGAATACCTTCCACAAAGTTCAAAAACATACCCTCACAAAGGTAGCTGGCATTGTAACAGTCCATCCTACATCATCAGAGTGGTTGTGGCAGCATTTCCTAGGTTTTCATTCTTTCAGTCTGCTTTTTCTTCCACTCTTTTTTTTTTTCCTTCCTCACTCTCCTTGAGTTCATCTGTTTGTTTTCACTTGTCCTCCATAGCTAATTTTAGTTGCAGTTGGGAGAAAGCAAAGTCAAGTGACAGAATGTTGCACTTCAATATTTACATGTTTTAAAACAGACAAAAGGGAGGACTTTTTTAGAAATGGCTAAGCACTGAAATCCTTTGCTGTGGGATGCTGTGGAGGCCAATAGCATTTATGCATTTAAAAAGGGATTAGGTAAACTCATGGAAAATGGACCTCACAGTGACTGTAAACACAGTGGTAATGAATGACCTCCAGTTCAAGTTCTTCAGCTCTCTGGGGGGCTGAACACAATATAACTCTTGTACTGTTTTCCCTAAATATCTGTTATCACCCCTTCACCTTCCTAGGGCTTGATATGAGGGTTTTCAGACCTTTGTTCTTGTATAATCACTGTGATGATGCTCAATATTAAATTCTATTATTATCTGAACATTTCTTTTTTTCTACTGAGAAATTTGTGTCTCCTGCTTGTCCACCAAAGTCATAGGTAAGTAACTAAAGCAATCTTGAACACAGGATGAAGTCCTAGATCCCTGTAATCAAGTCACTAGTATAAAGGACACAGTTATCCATTCTGGGACCAAGTAGAGAAGAGCCGACATCCTAGTCTTCATCTCCTCCTCCTCTGGAAAACCCTCACTTGTGTCAAATAAAGGAGCATTTAGGTACTGTTCTGATGCAACCCTTGATCAGTCATTCTGTGATAAGATATGCAACCTAAAGAGGCTGAAATGACCTGCAGTTTTATAGTGTGGCTCTTCTGCCCTTCCTTCTCTCACCTCTAAACCAAGAAACTTGTTAAAGAACACTAACCAGAAATGCCTGTTTAAAATAAGAACATTAGGGTCTCTAATAGTAGGATTAGTGCTTGCAAAATGCGAATCCCACTGTCTGTGGTGTTTGACATGGTTATGGAAACAACATACTAAAAACTGTAAAAATTATTCAGGCTAGATTCATGCAAAAATTATTCATGCATTGGTGGCTTGCATTTTCACAGTAGCTAAGCATGGAGATATTTTTCATGAAATATTTATTACATACCTCCTTTTGGTACCTGTGATATGTAACTGACATTTCCTTTTTTTTGCTCCATTCTGGGTACTTAATACCGTGATACTACAATGCCACATCATCTGACAAGACTCCTCAGTCTAAAGGCAAGAATCTTCCCCTCTTATAAAAAGAGCCAAGGAAACTGTTTCACTGAAAAGAGGATAGAGACCATACTAGCAGATATCTGGAAATCCAGGATAGGCCTGTGGGACAGCTGAGGATAGCATTTCTGTGCAGGCAGTATTCCCTACTAGACAGTGCAATCCAGTGAACATAGATGTAGCATTAAAAGCCTTTCGCCCTAGGTTGTTCTGTTAATGGTTTTCTTTCATTGTTTGTTTCTGCAACTCATTTATTTGCCCTTGGACAGGAAAGATTTTTAAAAATATTTGTTTAAATGTCACAAGCTTATTACCAGTATTATCCAATTATTTATGTAGAAGCTTTCATAATTCATTGTTTTCCTGCAGAAGCTTATTGTATTTACATGGAAAGAAATTGAACTTGCATGGTGAATGCCATTTTAAATCAATTCATTTTTAAATGACAGATGCTTGCAGGCATTCTAATTTTAGCATAATAGCTTACTTGCATTCTTGATAAATGATATTTTGACTGTTTAAGACAAAGAAAAACAAGACATTTATAATCTGTTTTAATTAAGCTTGCTAAAAGTAATTTGAATTACACTGATAATGTTTGTATTGAACAGCCCTGGGACAATCAGAATGGTTTTCCCATTCTCCTGTGCTGGCTTACACCCTTATACAGCTGTGTACTAGTGTGACTGACTGGGAAGTCAGGCTCCCTGCTTTGTGAAAATAACTTGACTGTTTCTTTGTGTCATGTCACACTTTTGTTTCTGGTGCTTGAATTATTTTTGGATTTCATAATACTGAGCTTTTTGTTGCTGTATGGAAGTTACAATAGTTGATTCTCACATAAACCCACCTCAGATTCCACTGTAACTGCCTTTCTCCCTTAAGAAATTGATCATAAATATGTGTATAAGTGACAGACTGAGTTTTGGGTCTACACTAATATAAAGTATGTAGCTTAGTAATATTCACTAGGATGGAACCAGGTAAATTACTTTGCTGAAGAGGCAGAGCTTGCTCTTAAGTCACCAGATTTGGCTCTGTCACAGTTTTTATTCCGTTTGGCTGCTCTGCCTCCCTAATTGAGCAAGGGCTACACTCTCTGTGATAAACAAGTAGGAAAGAAAATACACAAACCCATAGGGGTCTAGGGGCATCTTCTTTTATCCTGTTCTCAATCCAGCTCCTTTTACAAGCTTCTCCATTAGTCCTTCCTTATACCGGAGTTACCATACTGCATGTCCTACTCTTTCTTCTCCTCCAAAAGAAGGTGAAAGTTATATACATATGTTTTAACTTGTGTCTTCTTGTAGAGATGCAGAATGTTCAGGATGAGGAGTCCCTTCTATCTCACTCACTGCCTGCAGCACAACTCAGCAACATTCCATGGGAAAAGTGAAAATCTGCTTGCTCTACCAGCTGTTCTCCTCTAGCACTGCTCATTTCTGATACAATACAGAATAAACAATAAGACCTGATTATTGATACTTTGAGGCTACACAGCAGGAATATTAATTGAGTACTGGAAAATAAACAAACCAGCTTCCAAGAATCAGGGCAATGATTTGGAAGGAAGCTAATGCCCTGGCTGTGTCCTGTTACTGGAACAAAAAGAGGCATGAGAAGAAAGTGTGTTTTATTTTTCAGTAACATAGGCAACAACTGACCTTTGATAATGTTTTTAATTTAGCCTCCAAGATAGCATGCAAGTCCAGGAGTTACCTAGTTTGAAACAATTAGTATGTTGTTCATCTGTCATGGTTTATGAACAAAGTGTGAGCTGAGCACAAAGATCCCCCTATTCTCTTCTCCAAGGCATGAGATAACTTCTTAAATATTTACTTTGGAAGAACTGACCTAGGAAATATTTTAATTCAGACCAAGAACAAATGTAAAGCTTCATGAGATTAGTCCTATCAAGACTGTAGAAAGGATTCAGAGATCTGATACAGGGTGAAAATGAGCAGCTGAGTAAATCCAAATAGACACAATTTTAGTAGGTAAAGTTCAAGTAGTCAAAAATGTCTCTTTATGAAAAAAGACAAAAAAAAGGACAAAAAAAGAGTGACCTGTAAATAAAAATATCTTCTACCTCATTACGTAAAACTAAATCAGTAATATAACAACAGAGTAAGTCAAGGGGACAATGAACAATTTCAGTCCATTTGCTGTAGCTAATACTGGAAACCACATTCCCAAGCAAAGCTCCCCCACCCCGTTGCAATTATAAAGTCTGCTCATGGCAGCATGTCACTAAATACCACAAAAAGCAAGTGGAGAATTAGTAACACCAAAGCTACAAATGACAAAGCTGTACAAGTTTACAAGTGTCACTGAAAGATCAATCCTTTGATTGTACAAAAGCTAATGGCCTCTGAGAGACCAACAGTTACTGCCAGTGCTTTTGAAATGGAGGGCTTTCTGCAGATCCAATGGGTAATTATGTACCTTGTATGGAACAAATTATTGCAATTTAAGAATAAAGAGCTTGATCTTGCTCCCAGTGATGTCAATAGGAAAACATCACTTAAAACATGATTCCACAGTGTGGAAATGTTGTTTCACAAATGAGGACTGACTGATCTCACCCTTTCATGTGTGGTTTTCTGAAGATTCTTGGGTTTAGGACTATAATATGTCTTTAGTTTATTACAAATGTTCACCAGAATGCTTTCATTAAAAGCCTGGTGAATGACGTCTACCCAATGTCTGTATTTATTGTATGCTTAATTCCAAGAGATGCTACCATTTTTAATAGATCGTTCCTTTTTCTTTGGAATGAACATTGAAAGCAGAAAAGTTTTTGTTCTGTTAAACTTAAAGGTTAAGAGAGCAATTCTACAGAAAAAAAAGAGAAGAAAAAGAAAAAAAAAGAAGGCAGGATTTAGGCCACTATACACTCAGCAGTTCCTGCAGAAACTGCAGAAACTGCAGGAACTGCACAAGCACTCCTCAAAGTCCTGTAACACTTTACAAGACAGATAATCACTATTAGCGGGATTGGTAGCACTGAATGAAAAATGGTTTTAAAAACTGCTCCATCATGGGGAGCATAATCTGTACATACCTCAAAGGTTTAAGTGTAGTTATGTCCCAGGCTATTTCCTAAGCAGATGGGTAAATTAATACTACACAGCAAAGCAGTCTTGCAAAATTGGGAATAATGACCACACTGAAGGTGTTACCAAGCCTGTTAGAAGAGGACATATTATGAATATGACTTGACTTTATAATGACATGAATGATTTTATAACCTTTTTGTGTCCACATGAAACTGTATATTTGTCATCCAACAGCATTTAACCTCAAATACGTAACTGAGGTGTTTACGGTTATTCCAGAATACTAAAATATTAGAAGTCTAACAGTCTCCAGCCACTAGCTCAGACCTCATCACAAAGGAATTGTTTTGGAAAGCTCCTCCCAAATTATGGTCATAATTTTAAGGGTTAGACAGATGGTTGGCAGTGGTTAGGCAAAGAAAACTGCCAGCAGTGTTTTCACAAAACAAACCTTATTGTGTCTTCTGCAATTTGAACAGACTTTGGTCAACTCTGGGAGAAGGGCAGATGGAAATCTTACAGTCTCTTTAGATTTTGTCATCTCATGGATGACGTATTTTTCATGGCAGAATTAACGTGTAGACAAATAAAAACATCAAAACAAGACAAAAACATCAAAAAAGACAAAACAAGACAAAAAAAAAACCATCTTGGACACTATTTTTAATCTTCACAAACCCAAATAAACACTGAATGATGCTTAGCATTTCCACCATCCTGCTTTATGATATGGCCTTGTGTAATTTATTAATAATTCCAATTTATGCAGTAGTTTCATCTCTATTGTTCTTTGTTTTTTTGCCATGGCAATTTCTTTTGGCCATTGCTCTGCATTACTTTTTCAGAAGCATATTTCCACAAATAAAACCTCCTAGTTGTAAGGATAAGATAGCTGAGGACATTTTAGCTGTTTTGTGTGGGGGCAAAAAACTGCAACAATCTCAGTAAATCATGTTTTGTCATACACTGAAAAACACACACTCCCCTAATATTAACTACATATAGACATATATCATTTGCTTATAAAAATGAGAAAACATTTTCTATTGAATGAAAGCACACATCTAAATCCCACTGGATTTGAAATTTCAGTCACTTCCTGTATTAGTATGTGCCAAAAAAAAGTGGGTTCAAAATTTCTGTTCTGTAGATGTCAAAATTATTAGCACATTTGGAAAAATCTAAAATTTCAGACTCTTAATGCCAGCTTTTGTTAGATAACTGAAACTTTCTTCATGTATTGCAGGTTGTCTTTGTCAGCTGGTGTAAAAGCTTCTGGGACTGTGGCCTTGTGGCCCTGGATGATGTATCACTGAGCTTGGGAAGCTGCCAGGCTGCTGGTAAGGCCATGTATAAAGACCATGAATAAAAACCATGTATATTTGTCATCCAACAGCTGCTACCCTTTTTACTAAGAGTTCATCACATACCTTCATTTTCCAAGCCTATCCTACAGCTGCCTTCATTTCACTGTGGTTTCTTTTCCTTTTCCAAAAAGTATTTCATAAACCCTATTATTGCAGTAGCAAAGACCAGTTTTTGTTCACAGGTGTGCCATGTAAATCCTAATCAGAATCATGTAACTGACTCTGGTGCAGAGTATAGAGATGAGCATCCTTAGGGCACTACAATATAAACCAAAACAAGCAAACAAACAAAAAAAAAAACAACAAAAAACCAAAATGAATAGTTCAACTGAGGGGAAAGGAGTTTTCAGATGGCTTTTAGGAAACCAGGAATGGACCCAAAAGAAATATTTTCAAAACAGTGTCATTCTTTTTAGTCCAGAAGTACAGTTATGCAAGGCCAATACATAGCCCCTTATCTGAACTGCAGTTCCCTAATGAAGACAGATGAGTCTAAGTTTCCCTTTTGTAGTGGGAGGAACTGAATGTTTTTGAGCAAGACTTCACCCTCTGAAATGCACAGGCTAACCTCTCTGAACCCACCCAGATTCCCTCTTCTGGGGCTCTTTGAGGTTTGACAATGCAATGATTGTATTCTAATTTGGAAACCATTCTCATGAGACAGGCATCAATCTATAATGCCATTCTTCTTCAGAATAAAGCTATGCCTTTGAAATGGTGATGAGGGCATGCCATTTATACTCCCATGTAATAATAACTTTTTAATTACCTCTTTTGACTGTATTTCATGCATTCAGGCATCTATTACAGAACAGAGAGAAATCACATGTATAAAACTAGGTGCTATTTTTCTAAAGTATTTCCAATAGCAGTCTATTACTTTTCTGTAATTACTAAGTAATTTGAAAAGGAAACAAAGGTGCAGAACTGATACTTGGACGTACAGTCATACTGTATGTTGTCACTGATGGCACCAAAAAAATGTCCCAACAATGCCCAATGAGGGCATACATGAAGTTATCGAGGCTTCCTTCTTTGCAAAAGGTGAAAGCAGCTCAGAGTGTCTGCTCCTGAACTACAGATTGAGATCACAGTAGAAGAGCTGACAGAAGCTTCCTGGCAAGCACCTGAATTGTCAACTTACTCTCTTCTGTATAATCTAATAGAATTGAAGTAATGAAAATAATCTAGTAATTGCAGCTCTGTGGTCTGTTGTATGTGGTATTTGAATCTGGTGCCATGGCAACAAGGGACAGCTAAATGTGGTATTTGATTTCAGATAAAAACTCCAGTCTTTGGCAAGACTCATTTAAAATGCATGTTATACACACTGGAGCTCATTAAACTGCTTGGGGTGCCATAAACTACACTGGTATAGCCCATTGGGGAGTAAGAGTTACAATGAGGTAATAAACTCTATGAGATGTTTTACAGTACTAGCACATGCTAGTGAGCCAGACTTGGGTACAGATTTCCCCAAACTTGTGAAGAAGATGAAATTACATTTAATAAATCAGTTTGAGGCTAGCTTTTTTAAGGTTGTAACTACTGGAAATATAGCTAGGTAGATATGAGTGATTTCAGCACCTGAGTGAATGCAATACATTACTGGTACAATTTCTCCATATATCTGTCAAATACATTTCCAGTTTTAAACAATGTTTTCTCCTTATAGATCTACTGCTGCCCAATCCTGGAGAGTGTAATTTTGAAAAAGATGAGTGTGTGTTTACCCAGAAGAAGAGAGGTCGTGGGAGCTGGCACAGGAGGAGGGGTCCAACTCCCACTTCTTACACCGGACCAAAAGGAGACCACACTACTGGGGTAGGTGAGTTAAGCCCCACATTGAATTTTCAGGACAGAGATTGGTAGTTAAGCAAAAACTATTTGAAATTATAACCTAGAACACAAATAAGGTTTTTACTGTTCTGTTCTGAACAGTTCAGAACTGAACTGTTCAGAACAGTTATTAACGACATGAAGTAAACGTATTTCTTAGGGACATGTGGACAATTTTGAGAATGTGACTTTTAATCTGAATGATCCACAAGCCTACTAGATAATTCAGTCTTCATGTTTTAAAGTAGCCCTTTCGTTTGCAAGAAAAAAAGACAGGATGAATTTCTAGACCCTGCAGAAATGCCTGCTTCCAAATCCCTAGTTTATATGTGAATATTTAGAGAATATTTAGTGACTATTCACTAAAACTAAAAGGCAAACAAGTGGTTGGGATCTCTTCTACCTGAACACCTTGCTGTTCAAACTTAGAAGAAAACATGAATAAAAGAAGTGTCATAGACTCTTTGTCTTGAAAATCTGCTCCATAACCTCACTTGTGTAATTTAAGGTATTTAGGCAAGTGAGGCCCCTATTAGCATGAGTGAGCACACAGAAAACTGCAGCAGAATTGCCCCCATACTTGAGGCAGCACTGATGACTTTTGGTAGTGATGAATGGCACTGGGTGCATGTGTTCCTCCAGAGCAGGACCTCAGTAACAGCTCCACTTACTTCAGCATAAAGGGGAAAATGGATGATACAGGGAATTACAGACCAGTCAGTCTCACCTCTGTGCCTGGCAAAATCTGGGAGCAGATTCTCCTGGAAGGCATGCTAAGGCACATGAAAAACAACAAGGTGGTTGGTGACAGCCAGCATGGCTTCACTAAGGGGAAATCCTGCCTGACCAATTTGGTGGCCTTCTATGATGGGGCTACGGAACTGATGGACAGGGGTGGAGCAGTTGATGTCATTTACCTGGACTTGTGCAAACCGTTCGACACTGTCCCACACGATATCCTTGTCTCTAAATTGGAGAGACATCAATTTAATAGGTGGACCACTGTGTGGATAAAGAACTGGCTGGATGGCCGCATGCAAAGAGTTGTGGTCAATGGCTCAATGTCTAGTTGGAGACCAGTAACGAGTGGTGTCCTTCAGGGGTCGGTGCTGGGACCGGTCTTGTTCAACATCTTTGTTGGTGACATGGACAGTGGGATTGAGTGTGCCCTCAGCAAGTTTGCCGATGACACCAAGCTGTGTGGTTCAGTTGATATGCTGGAGGGAAAGAATGCCATCCAGAGGGACCTTGACATGCTTGTGAGTTGGGCTGATGCCAACCTCATTAAGTTTAACCATGCCAAGTGTGAGGTCCTGCACCTGTCTCGAAGCAATCCCATGCACAGCTACAGGTTGAGCAGAGAAGAGATTCAGAGCAGCCCCGCGGAGAAGGACGTGGGGGTGTTGGTCAATGAGAAAATGAACACAAGCTGGCTTCAGTGTGCGCTTGTAGCCCAGAAAGCCAACCGTATTCTGGGCTGCATCAAAAGCAGTGTGACCAGCAGGTCGAAGGAGGTGATCCTGCCCGTCTACTCTGCTCCTGTGAGACCTCACTTGAAGTATTGTGTGCAGTTCTGATGTCCTCAACATAAAAGGGACATGGAACTGTTGGAACAAGTCCAGAGGAGGGCCACAAGGATGATCAGGGGTCTGGAGCACCTCCCATATGAAGACAGGCTGAGAAAGTTGGGGCTGTTCATCCTGGAGAAGAGAAGGCTGCATGGAGACCTCATAGCAGCCTTCCAGTATCTGAAGGGGGGCTATAGGGATGCTGGGGATGGACTATTCATTAGGGACTGTAGTGATAGTATGAGGGGTAATGGGTTCAAAATTAAACGGGAAGTTTAGATTAGATATAAGGAGTGTCGTGGTTTAAACCAAGTCCACACACAGCTCGTTCATTCACTCCCCCCCTTGCTCCCCCAACTCCCGGAGAGTTAGGAAGGAGAATCCAAAGAATGTAACCCCCACGGGTTGAGATAAGCACAGTTTAATAGCTAAGGCACAACACAAATCACTACTGCTTATAACAAGTGAAGAGAATACAAAACCTCACCAGCCACCAACCCATGACTCACCCCACCCTGCCTGACCTAGCACCAACCGATACCTCCTCCATCCCCCCAGAGCTCCAGCCCTTCCGGGTCTCTCCCGGTTACATCCTGGGTATCACGTGCTATGGTATGGAATACCTCTTTGGCTAGCCTGGGTCAGGTGTCCTGTCTCTCCTTCCTCCTGGCCTCCCCTCCTCCCTGGCAGAGCATGAGGCTCAGAAAAAGGCCTTGGACAAACCAAATATTTCAGCAGTAACTCAAAACATACTTGCTATCAGCAACCGTTCTCAGCCCGAAAGTCAAAACACAGCACTGCACCAGCTACCAAGAAAGAGAAAAATGACTGCTACTGCTCAAACCAGGACAAGGAGGAAGTACTTTACTGTGAGGGTGGTGAGGCACTGGAATGGGTTGCCCAGGGAAGTTGTGAATGCTCCATCCCTGGTGGTGTTCAAGTCCAAGTTGGACAGGGCCTTGGGTGACATGGTTTAATGTGAGGTGTCCCTGCCGATGGCAGGGGGGTTGGAACTAGATGATCTTAATGTCCTTTTTAATCCGAACTATTCTATGATTCGATGATAATGGATGCAACTGCCCTAAAGCTTGTGAACTTTAAATGCTTACATAAGTTTAAAAAGGTTTGGGGGCCTTTGGATTTGCCCTCTTTTACAGTGGTTAGCATTCATTCAATAAGTTATAAAGTAAGTTGCAGACAAGTTGGTTTATTCACAGTAGCTATCTATCCAGTCTGTTAAAAATTTTAGCTAGATTACAAAAGCAGTTGGCCTGCCTAAAAGGCTCACCAAAAGCTATTATTATTCTGTCAATTGTGATTGAGTGTAAACCATGTTAAGCATTATCAAGCATAGTTATTTCAGCTGTGCGTATGAAGTTTCACTCTATGAAAGCTCAATTCAAGTTACTCTGGAAAACTAGTTTGGTTTTAGCTAACAAAGTAAGAAATCCTCCTGGTTAACAAAGTAACAAACTTTTTATCTTGTCTCTGATATTTTATCTAAAAAGATGGCTTTGTGTACATTCAGCAAAATCTCCTTTTCCCATCTCCTCATATAATTTCTGTAACAGCTGCCTCCTGTAGATTGTATGGCCAAAATTCTACATGTGGAATTGATAATGCACATGGGAATGTTTCTCTTTGGCTTGAAATATCAGATCACCAACAAACTATGTTCTTCCATTGTTAATTCTAAATAGTACTGACTCTGGCATAAAAATCTTTATCAAAATAGTTTCAATAATATGTTTTTACATACTGAGCATGTTGAGCATAGTGAACATGCTGATAGAATGTGTTCTACTTTGCTAATACTTGTGTATTTTTTTAAGGATATTACATGTACATAGAGGCATCCGACATGGTCTATGGACAGAGAGCATACCTAGTTTCAAGATCACTAAGAGGAGTCTCTGGAAAACAGTGCTTGACATTTTTCTATAATATGTATGGAGCTGGAACTGGATTATTAAGTGTTTATCTGAAAAGGGAAGGTGATGAAGACGAGATTCCTTTGTGGAGGAGGACAGGGGAACAAAGCATCTCATGGCTAAGGGGACTGATAGAATATGAAAGTGATAGAAATTACCAGGTAAGAAAAAAAAACAACCCCACCCAACCCAACCGACAAAACAAAACCAACCAAACCAAAACCAGTCAAAAAAGAATATTGAACTGAACTATGTGCTAAAATCCAAGTTTTGGGTTGTAAAAAAAAAAAGTAAAATTAAATGGACACCTGAACAAGCTGAAGTAACATGTAATTTCTTACAAATGAAGGTAGGGAAGGAATTATTAAAGACATTAATAGGCTTCAAGAATGAAAATAGTTCATTATATTTTTTAAAAAAATAAGTATTTCATTACCATTTTCCCATTATTCCTTGTCAGCAGTAATATTTTTTTTTATTTATATATTTATATCACTTGCAGAATTTCTTCTCCTTCTGCTGTCTAAAGTCCTGTCTAGATTTCACATAACCACTACACTGTGATAAAATGGCTGCTTCTTGCAGGACAGTCTTTCTGAAGTGGCACCAAAGGCAAGGGATGTTACCAAGCCAGAGCTTTGCCTTTGGTTTCAACAGTGCTATCATTTCAGTATTGCCAGAGACAAAGCTTGCTTCAGTTTCTCTGTCAAAGAGGAAGCTGAAATTACTGCCCTGATCATTAACCAAATATGTTGTCTGTGGCTTTTGATCACTTTGCCTTAAGACTCTGGAACTTACTTAGGAAACAAACAATGAAATCAAAACAAACAAAACCAACAACAAACCCCACACATATGACAAAAAGAAGCCTTTCACTGAAAAACAAGTTCAGCTTCAGCAGTAAGACCACAACAATATTGTCATGCTTTTTCTCCCCTCCAAGTTTTGCTTACATATAGATCACACACAGCTATGTGCTTGGGCTGAAAAGCAAGACAGAAATGCTACATCGCTAGAGAAGAATTACAAGTGGTCTATAACACACAGCCATTTCCTAACAAATTGCACAGATTTGCTTCCTTGAGCACAGCACACAACACAAATTCTCTGACCAGGGCAATCAGTCCACTGAAGCATAGAGGTTTTCTTCCAAGAAGCAGGCTTTCCAGACACATTAGATCATTGAACAGACTGCCTGGATACTAGTTTTTTCTAGTCCTTCCTCTCCTGTGGAATTAATGAAAAGCTGTGTTTTACCTTTACAGATTATTTTTGAGGCAATCCGTGGTGTGTCAATCAGAAGTGACACTGCTATTGATGATATTCTGTTTCAAGCAGGACCCTGTTTAGGTAAGTTTAAACAGTTTGTTTATCTTAGGAGACATCCAGCAATTCATAATGCATCTTGTAATTAGAGAAGTGATACTTCTTCCCTTGAACCCCCATGAATGGATCTGAATTTAATATTGTGCTGCTGGATTACTGCAGAATTTTTATTTTCTAATAAGATGAGAGACAATCTTCAGAATCTGCACTAGTAGTGATGCTGTAGACTTCAAGTAACGTAAGGCAGGCTCACTTAAATACAGCATGGTAATTACATTCTGTCTTATGCATTCTTATGTATGATAAAAATACAAATAATTACAGTGTTTTCCCCTTCTTTGTATTCTAGAAGTGGAAGAGATTCAATTCTCATCAGGCTATCCTGACAGCTTAAATGAAATTGAGTATTAAATACAGTCTGCTGAAAGGAAAGAAGTGCACAGAAGATCCGTATGTGAGAAACTGCACAAATTGCTTATTTTAATACATGTTTTAAGTAAATACTGGACTGGTTTGAGTATGCACCAATGTATAAGAAGAACACAGAGCACTTATGTTCCTCGCCTTTGAAATTAAATTACTGACTCAGGGCTTCTTAGACTGTTGGGGGATTTTTTTTTATATTTTTTCTCTTTTGCATGAGTTTTGCATCAGTTATTACATAAAAGCTTCCCATTTTGCACAGATCATTCATTTTAATGCACCTTTTTTAAAAAAAATAAAAAAAAAAAACCAAAACACCTTTCTGGTATATAAGTAAAAAGAGAAAAGCAAAGGTGCACAACTAAAATCCAGTATTGCGTCATCTTGAATCTGCATTCAGTGAATGTTTTGTGTTGGGTACAGAATGGATTTTTGTTAAGGAAATTATAAATATTTTGAAATAATAAAGAAAATAGTATTATCTACTAGCAATAGCCTACAGATTATGTGCAATTACTCATGATGACAAATCTCTCTGGGAAACTCTTAACACTCTGCTAGCAATTTTTTGTGGTTTTGTATTCTTTAACAAATATATGTCTTCCTTACCAATAACAAACTCACTTTTAGTGTTCCAGTATAATTCAGTGTAAACTGCTGACATTTTGAACTATATGAAATGAAATCCTTTGAAGCCACGCTTTCTGGCATACACGTCTTGTTTTTTTTTTAATTGTACCCTCACAGCAAATGTACTTACACTTTACCCAACCACAGATGCCTTGCACTGTATTAGTAGGAAACTGAATTCACACAATTTATTAATTTTTAAAATTTGATCTGTTTGTGTGCAAGGTTTTGTTTTGAAATTATAACTTCCTAATAAAATGTAACTTTGAAAATCATCTTACTGCTCTGCTCTAGACTTCATAGTTATCAATGCAATGAAAAAAAACTGAATCTAACAGCCTGAATTTACTATTTTGAATATGTGTGGGTCACATCACCTTAGATATCAGACAGAAAGCAATCTGATCTGCTACAGGAAGTTCCTGTATTAAGCCATTGAAACAATTCTTACAATAACCAAATTCAAATTATTGCCACAAAACGCGAGCTCTGAGTACTGGCAATAGCCTTTGCTTCTTTCAGAACAAGCATACATTTTTCCAAAGAGCCCATAAGGTTGAACAGCACCCAGGACAATATAGCTCCTTGCATCTGCAGTAAGTTTTCATGTTGGTGACACAAACAGTTGAAGAGATTGTTCAATTGAATACATTCAGTATTAATGTGTTTACTTGAGCACACAGATTAAAGCAGTTTATTATTTCCTAAAGACTGAGGAAGAGCCAAAAGGAACTGACATCTTAACTACCTATCCTAGCTATGTACAGTCCCAATTGGCATCTGCTTATGAACACATCACTTTTGCCATTATTCTGAAAATGAAAACAACCAGAAACAATGAACTGTTTCTCAAGAGCAAGTGTTGTTCTGTAAAGCATATGCCTTTGGTGTCAACATTCAGATCAAATTATTTAAGCATAAAATAAGTGAAAATGAAGTGGTTAAAATCATCAGGCTTGCTGGTTTTCCATACTTCTGATGGGACATTTCCGTAAACAAAATTAAGCACAAAGTTCTGTAAACAAAATTAAGCACTGGATTTCTGTCTCTAACAATTTATGCAGCTCTGCTTCATGCCATCCAAGTAATCAGATTTAGGCTGACAAGAATAAGAACATAAGCAAAGGACTCTATCCTGCTCTCCACTGAGTGTCCTCTAGAAACCTCACTGATGATTTTGTTGGTATCACCAAGGGTAGTTTATCCATATGGTGTGAAGCACTGTCCTGACTGCAAAAAAAAAGCCTAAATTCTTCCTTCAGTAGGGAACAACAGCAACTTTCCACACATTTCTGCTGCAGGCACTAAAGAATGGATAGAAAATTTCCAAGACTACTTCAAATTACTTCAGTGCCTGCTGAATATCAGTCTATAGAATAGGAAATTCAGAGACTACTGAAAGAATGGCTGCAAAACATCTGAAAACTAAGGAAGGTACATTTACATTTACCCCTATCAAACGTTCCTTCAGCTCTGTCTAAATAGAAAACTCCCCATGCAACTGATTTCTGCCCTGAATCCATTTATATTTATTCTCTGATCCCTTCTTACTGCTGCAGTAGCCATACAGGGACCAGAGCAGGGGAAAGAACAGTCCTGAGGTGTGCTATAAGAGGCCTGTTTACTGTCTGAAAATTTCTTCAAAAGCTACTGGGGAACCTACAAGTAACTGCTTTGATTCAAAAGCAGCTGTAACATCCCAGACACTAACAGGCTTGTATGTGATGACTCTAAATGTAGCTTTGTGCAGAGTGGAACTGAATTTGTCTGAAATAGAGAAAAAGTCCTTTTACTTCCTTCTTGTTTAATCCTGGCTTTATTCTTTAAATATCTTCCACTGGTTACCTTTTTTTTCACTATCCTTATTAGTTATCAAAAAGAGGGCCCAATTTATATCTTAGTTGCACCAAAGAAAACACAAAATAACACAATATAATTGTTATTCTAGCTTTACACTGATGTAAATGAAACCATATTCTGGCTGACTATTGTATCACAGAAAGATAAACCTAACATAAATCCAACTCCACAGGAAGTCATGAAGCTTCACTAGAACAGCTCAAGCTGAGCACTAAAAGACGTAGCATTTTATTTACCTGGACCTGAACACAGCTTACAAGTGTGATTGGCCACACTTCCAAGAGACCCACTGCTTGATTTTGGACCACTGTGTAAGGTAAAAGGCTCATGCTTTTCCTGCAACATGACACACTGAGTCAAAAGGTTCTACCCTTCGTATTTTTTGAAAAAGAGAAAACATCAGTCTTATTCTGCCCCAGAAAAACCCACGAGGTGTCAGATGTCAAGTTTGTTTAACATTTCGTTTGGAAAAACATTTCAATTTGTCATACCAAGTTTCTCATTTGTTTGAGCATGAAAGAATGAATAAACTTTCGATACTCCATTACATTACTTTGCCTGATATTCATCTTCTTGCTCTTTTCTTCTCATACTTCCTCTGTTGTTTTCCTGTCCTCCTCCCTCACCTGTTTTTCCCACCTGCATATAGTTTCCCTAAACATAAGCATTTTGTTCTCCATGTTCTGCTATGTTCCTTTGCTCACCGCTAAATACTGTAATTACATCTTGCTGCTCTTACATTCTGTATTGGCTTTGACATCCTCCCTCTGTTCTTTCAAGAACTCCTCTGGGTCTAAGCACTGCCTACTTGGCAGCCTCTGGCACCTGCTTTTTCCAGCTCTCAGTGGCACTCATACCCATCAGATCCTGGAAAATGCTCCCTGACAAGTTCTAGTAAAAACAGATCTCTTCAGCAATCTTTAGTGGGAGTATCTCGAAATGGTCCCTTAATCTACTGCCACCTTCTCTTCTGGCTGAAGTCACTGTTCATAAGTCCAACTCTGCCCTTTTGGTCTGCAAGCTTGAGACATAACTGATTTAGGAGACTATATTAACTAAGTGAAACATTACCTATTCATAAATCAGCTAATATTTTAACTAGCTAGACACACTGTCATGGTTTAAGCCCAGCTGGTAATGCAGAACCATGTAGCTGCTCACTCATTCCCCCTTTTCACCCTCTCCTACCCTCTCCTCAGAGGGAGAAGAATCAAAAGAATGCATAACCCATAGGTTGAGATTAGAACAGTCCAATAACTAAAGTATAACACAAAACTACTACTAGTAGTAATAAGGAAAATAACAAGTGGAGAGAATATAAAACTAAAAATGGAAGGCACACCCCCGCCCCAAATCAACAATAAACACAAGTGACCCACAATACAATTGCTCACCACCCACTGACCAACACCCACCCTGACCTGAGCAGCAATTTGGGCCTTCTGGGTTACTCCCCCCAGTTTATATATTGGGCATGACATGCTGTAGTATGGAATACCCCTTTTGCAAATTTGGGTCAGGTGTTTTGTCTCTGCCTCCTCCCGGCTTCATGTGCTCCTCCTCACTGGCAGAGCATGAGACCATACCTTAAGTGTGGCTACAAAGAGGACGGAAACTCCCTTTGTACAAGGAGTCACAAGGAGAACACAAGGGGTAATGGGCACAAGTTACTCCTGGGAGATTCTCATTTGACACAAGACAAAAATATTTCACAATGAGAACAGCCATTGGAATAATCTCCCTACAGAAGTGCTGACCTCCCCAGCACTGGACACATTTAAGACTCAGCTGGACAGGGTGCTGGGACATCTAGTCTAGGTCATGCTTTGCCAAGAAAGGTTGGATCAGATAGCCCTTGAGATCCCTTTCAACATGGTATTCTACAACTCTATGATTAGCAGAATATTATAGATACAGTTCCTTAGGTGCAGGTAGCATGGCAAGCCTCTGCTAAATATCTGGTTGCTATTAGGAAAACACAATTTTCCTTGTAAAATTACTAGGACAAAAACCAAACACACTCTACTTATGTGTTGATTCCTTTACCTAGTTCCACTTAAGCACAAACAGTTTCTTATGTCTTTGCTTCAGCAGTCTTAATCAGTCTCCATATCCCTCATAGAATATTTGGTTAGTTACAAGGTCTTGTGCTTCATCAGGAACTCTTGATCTGGGAGAAAAAGTAAAGCACGTGGAAAAGGTAAGTCATCTTCAGGAGTCTGAGTACCACTGGTGATTTCCCAGCTGTCAAGGTACCAAAATCTCACACACAAGCATTCATCTAGCAGGTAAAGGGCCTGTCCTTCGTGCGGACTTTCTGAAGGAACTTTCTGAAGGAACTTTTTCCTACTGTTTCGTTAAAAGCGAAGAAAAAGCAAACAAACTCAGGCGCTAGAATATGAAAACGAGGAGCGCTCGCTCGCCCGGAGCCCATGCGGAACCTGTGAAGGACAGGGGGGTACCCAGAAGGTGCCCAAGCCTGCAGCACCGATGCCCGACTTCTCGGCTGTGCTGCCACCTAGTGGGAAAGCCGCTACACCACTCCTTCCACGGAGTCCGCCGCCAGCCGCCGCATAAAGGCCGCTACCGGACAGCGATAGCTGAGAGGCTAGGCCGCCAGCCCCCTCCTGCTCCAGCCTTAGGCCTCCGCTAATGGCGGGCTCCGGTGCCGATCGACCCCCTTCTAAGGGAAAGCACTGGGCCGAGGCCGCGGCACAAGCATCGGCACAGCCCCTCCGCTCCACGGCACCTTAACGCAGGCGGTCCGAAAGATGCCGTCCTCCCTCCGCAGTACCCACCGGGACGTGCGGTCGGAGAAGGAGGGAACGATGCCTTCCGCCGGTCGGGACGGGCCCAGGCCCCGCCTCAAGCCCTGTTAGGCCACGCGATGCCTCAGAGTAGGCACACACTTTGTTACTACTGCTGCTACACCCGCCGCCGCGCGCCCCCGTGCCCGAAGCCCATGGCAACACCCCAATCTCTTTCCAGGGCCCCTATATTACCCCCGTCCCGTTCCCCCCCCCCCCCCCCCCCCGCCAATGGGCATGAGGATGGCGAGCTGCAAGCCAATAAAAAGCTTCACTGGGGCTCAGTCGTTCCCTCTCAGCCAATGAGCGCGCTCTTCACCTGCCCGCCGTTTCTTGCCTGCTAATGAGGAGGAGGCGCGGGGCACGATGTTGTGGCGGAGCGGGGAAAATGGCGGTTCCGGAGAAGCGGAATCAGGATGTCTGTCATCTTGGCGCCAGCGGTAGCCAGGAGACTGCGGGCAGCGCTAGGGAATGCCACCGCTTCGTCGAGGGCTCCATCGTCAGGATCTTCATGGAGAACTTTCTGTGAGTGTGCGGCGGATTTTTCCTCCTGGGTGGCGGCGGCCGAGCGGCCGCCATTGGCCCTAGCGCGTGTGCTAGCTCTGGCATACGGACTTCAGCCGTCTAGAGGTTGGTGGCTTGTTTGGGCGACCTCGGCTTCTTCCTCCGCTCCTCCGCCTCCCTGTAAAGCTAGTGTGGGGCCCGGTAGCTGACGGTTAAGAGAGCAGGGCCAGACCTGGCGCAGTAGGCTGGCGGGGCAGGAGCGCGCTCGCTGCTGCCGGATTCTGCCGTGGTGCACGGAGCAGGGGGTCACCCTCGGTTAACTGCGGGGCTTGATAAGGCCTTAGGTACCGAGGAGAGTGGGGACTGGAAGAGGGAATAAGCGAAATGTGTGTTCCTGGGAAGGTGATACCTTGCTTGGAGCTGTCTGGATTGCTGGTCCCATATAGGCTCTTAGTGCAGTGTCGGCGCTGCGGGGTTTCGTTTCCCGCTGGTGGTCGTGTCGGCCATTCTTCCCCGAAGGTGTTGGTTCTTATTTATGTCAGCCTCTGGAAGCTTTTTTTCTCCCAGTTTCGTGATTGTCAAGCTGTGACGGAGAGAGTGCAAAAGATCTTCATAGGGCAGTAGTTCCCAGCAGGTCCTGGGAGCCATTAGAATAAAACGTGGTTTGACTTTTTGTGGGTGCTTTCTTCAGCTTCAGTGTAGTAAGAATACCATTCTATTTGCAGCTATTATACTTGTTAGTAGAAGCCTTCAGGTCCTTTTCTTATGGCTGGTGTGCTGACAGAATAATTAAATCATAGCGTGATTTGGGTTGGAAAGGACCTTGAAAATGATTGAACTCCAACCCGCCTGCCACGGGGAGGGACATCTCATACTAGATCAGTTTGCTCAAAGCCCTGTCCAGCATGGCCAGAAGGGTTTAGAGGGATGGGGCCATACAGCATAACACTGTAACTTAAGATATAACTTCCAGGCATGGAGCAAAAATAGTTCCCTATCAGCCTTGAAAGCAGTTTTGAGTAGTGTAGTTAACACGTCATGCTACAAATGGCAAATGAAGCTTCAAACATAGTAGTTTAAGGCTCGGGGTTAAGGGTTCAAACACCTTCTCTTCCGGAAGCACCTGGATTATTGTTACTGTTTCAGCCATTCACTACTTTTTCTTCTTTGGGGTTAGTGACTCATTTTGTCTCTGTGTGTTTGGGCCAGTGCAGGAACACAATGGAATGATGGAGATCACTATATATTCAGGATGTTACTGTCCTACAAACATTAATAGTTTGTGTGCTTGCTGTCTTTCTGTAGTTGGAGTAGGCATGCTGGATGCACACAATGAAAGATGTCTAACATAATTTAAAAAAACCCACTGATAAAAGTCTAATTGTTTAGGTTCCTGTAACTCAAGAAAGCTATTCCATGGTGTATCAAGATGGAGTTCCACAGGATTCTTATGGAGCTTAAGACCCAAGTACATTGTATAGGCTAGATGAGTGGAATCTCCTTCTGTTACTGCAGTGCAGCAGGCAGCTGGAATTATATGTAACAGACTTGACTTAGTTCATTCCATTTTCAATTTTCTCAATTTTCTGTTTTTTTTTTTTTTTTGCTTAACATGTAAAATAACATGATGTCCTAGTGAAGACAATAGAAATTCTCATTATGTGGCTGAGTTTCATCCTTCATAATAATACATTTTGAAGAAAGTTGTTGTAAGTATTCTCTTTGGTAGGAATGTGTTCCATGGTGTTTCATTTTAGCATTAGTTTTCGCTCTGGGATTTTATTACAAAACAGTATTTCATAAAATTATCTGTCAAATATATTTAATCATAAAGTGTTTTTAAGCAAGCAGATTTTTTGTTGAGTTTTTTTTTGTGTCAGTTGTTATTGTGTTTTTTTGTTGTTGACGGTGGTTGTGGGTTTTTATTTTTTGGGTTTTTTGTTTGTTTTTCTTTTTAAAGTGACATAGTGTTTGTAATGTTTAAGAAATTATTGTGCTTTCCAGAACATACGACACCTGTGAAGTACATCCAGGACCCAATCTGAACTTGATTGTAGGGGCTAATGGAACAGGAAAGTCAAGCATTGTTTGTGCCATCTGTCTAGGACTGGCTGGAAAGCCCTCTTTCATAGGGCGAGCTGATAAGGTAGCTATGAATTTATGTACTTTTCATGTTTAATCTGGATTCCGTTAAGAGTCTTCTCCAGTAGAGGAGGGGGAAAAGACTGCCTGACTTCATTTGCTTTATTATTATAAAAAGTAAGGTGTTTAAACTATAGAATAACCTGGTCCGGAGAGGTTTGGGAAGGCTTTTCCAAAGGGATTTTATCTTAACTGCTTGTTCTCTTCATTGAGTGATGAAGTGGAAACACCAAAATTGCACTGGAGCCTGAGGAAATTGGAGGTTGTATTTGAAGATGTTTTAAGCATGGGTGTTGGGTGTGAAAAAGCCATCTAATGCATAAATGACATTTAATCCAAAATATTAACTAAAGGAGAAATAATTTAAAAAAGTCTAACTTAAATTCCCAAGTAAATAGAACCTGTAGAAATAATGTTTTCTTAAATTAAGAGTTTATCTGAAATTACAAAGCTGCTGATCTTTGATTTAAATGGAAGTTGGATTGTTTTGAGTTGTTCTACTGTTATTTTAAATAACGTTTTTTTTTTTGCTCCAAAGAGATCATGTGTTGACATTACAGTAGGAAGCTTGTATTTGTCAATTTTGTAAGTTTTGTTTCTTACTTTCTTGGGTTTTTTGGTTGGAAGTAATATATTTCAGTAGATCTTTGGAGCACCAAATCTGGGTACCTAAATATCTGTGCATATTTTGGTTACAGCTTAGTTTTGAGCACATGTAGACATGGAAATTGACTGTGTGGCAGCACTGTGTATTGGCATTGTTATTGTCTTTTCATATTTATATATTTTAAACTATTAGAATGGGCAGTTCTGTTAATGTGGATATTTGGCAATTTCTTTCATTTGTATTCCTTTGTTCCTTGAATTCATAAGAACTTCTTCTCTGTGGATCTGCTGATTACAGTTTGTTCAGTTTTAGAGGCTGAAATTGATCAGAAATTGTTAACCTGTGAGGAAGATTTTATTTGTAAATTTTCAATAAAATATCCTATTACAACAACTCGGTTATACAAACATGTATTTTTGTAAGAGATTACTTTGTAATACACTTACTTTGCAATAATAACTTCTGTAATTAATTTTGTAGGTTGGTCTCTTTGTAAAGCAGGGATGCTTGAAAGGTGTAGTAGAAATTGAACTGTAAGTAGTAAAATTGTATTTCCTCATGTATTTTTAATGGGATTATTTCCTTACATAGGCATTCACAAGGTTGTGAAAAAGAACCTGCTGTTCAGAGGTCTGTCTTTAAGTTGGTGATTTACTTTTTTATGCAGACTTCAGTATTGTAGGGTTAAATAATTGTCACACAATATATAAGGAGTAATGACTGGTCTTAATTTCAATTTCTAAAGCATTTTACCTTGTCTTGATGTACAAAGAATATATCTCTAAAGATGAATATATGTGGTGTGTTTAGCTTTTGCTTACATTTAATGTTTGGATGATTCACATGACGTAGTGGTTAGAAATAATGTTTGAAGAGGAAAAACACAACAAAGTCTAAATTTTAAAAACAAGTGTTCTGCCTTTCATATACTGCTGGTATGTGGGACTCCTCTGCATTTTTATTGAAAACATCACACACTGAAATAAAAGAAAAATTCCTTAATTTGATAAAAGAAATGAGTATGGCTTTCTAGGTCTTTTGAAAGAAGTCTGGAATATTAAAATAAGGTAGTAAGCACTTACGAGGAAATAATGATAGTCTCTTCAAGAAGCAGGCTCATATCCCTGTGGTACTTATTGCAAACACTGGAAGCTGTTGAATTCTACTTTGACTGCTGTCCTTAAGTCTCCTAAGGTACATGGCTGCCAAACTGTTACAAGCCCTTATACTCCATCTTTAACAATATGCTGATTGAACAGGCACTAGACGATTTCTAAATCAAAATAGTGCCCAAAATTCTCAAGAGTTGGCTGTCTCACTGCTCATTTGTTATTGATATATCTCAACCAGACTGAATTTTTGAAGGTAACTGTTGGGCTAGAGAATCAAGTGTACAAGTGATGCATGTTTGTTGTTCTTTAAAAGCAGAAAATGAAAACAAATTAGTATTTTTCATACTGTATGATACTACTTTTATGCTCAAATGGAGGCTGTTGATATGGTTCTGTGCACTAAAATATAGATGTCTGGCATCAATATGCAACTCCTGCATCCCAATTTTAAAACTTCCTAAATGTCATACAGAAAAACATACACTCTTACATAAACTATCCACATCTGTAACAGTGGCTCATACATTCAGCAGGAGTATGTAATTTATATAAATAACTTCCTCTGAGTTAAGATGTACAGATATTCTTGATGTTTTCTGTACGAGATTAATTTACCACTGAAGACTTGTACATTTTCCAAAGCACAAAATGTGAATCTGCTGCTATTGTCCAGTTAACTTATATTAAGTATCTAGATATCTAAAAGTTTTAATACTGTAAATCTGACATACTTTGACAGTTGGTAACTTTTGTGTATTCTCAAAAGTGTAAGCACTTCTCTTTATTAATCAGGTCTAAGACACCTGAAAATATTGTCATCACACGAGAGATTCACGTGGTGAACAATGCGTCAGCATGGTTTATCAACAGAAAGCCAACAACCCTGAAAACAGTAGAAGAGCAGATTGCAGCCTTAAACATCCAGGTGGACAATTTGTGCCAGTTTCTTCCTCAGGTATGAATTAATTCTGAAAGATGGTGCAAGTGGAGTGCTGTGTTTTGAGAAGGTTTTGGTGCTTCTTAGGTTTTGTCGCACTTAAGCAATTTTATGGGACAGCACAAAGAATGGAAGTGATGAGGCAGATAATACTGGTGTGATGGTGAAAGAAAGGAGAAACTATGTGACCTTTAAGGCTCACTTGTTGAGCAGGTTTTGTAACTGTTGACACTGAAAGGAAAACTGATGTTTCCCATGTTAGTGTTTGAGTATCAGCACTGACAGTGGTATCTCTCTGTCCTGTCTGTGCTGCTCTAGGGATATTAAGCAACTGATCTGTAAGGAAATTTTTAAGTTGTCTTGAGGTCTAGCACTCTCTTTGTACCTTTACCTGCATGGCTACTATAATCCTGCATCCCTGACTTTCCCAGTCAGTGCCTGCTTGCACTTTTCTCTCATTATTCTCCAGTCAGTTCCTCAGGCTTGGATTCTGGAGGGGAAGAGTTGTCTGAATGTCTTTCTCCATAAAACAGAAATCAGTCCTACTAGATGACTCTGTACCTGCAACAGAGGCTGTAGCAATGCTTCTTGGTACCCTTGGCTTCCAGCCTTAATGTTAAACTCCTTCATGGTTTAACTTTTGTGTTAATCATAGAATACATAGTGGGAAGGTGTAGCCTGAGAACCGATTTTAAGAAGAGTGGAATAAAACCTTTAATTGTCTGTACTAGATTCAGAAGAATGATAACCAATTCAAAAATAATGAGCCAACCCACGTTCTCCACAGCTACCCTCAAAAGCTTCCAAAGAGCCAGTGACTTCTAAGGTTCAGCCTTGAATCATTCCTGAACAGCTCCAAGAAATCTTACTAATGTTGAGGAGGTTTTGGTTGCTAGTCTATGAGGGGGGTCATCCTATGTCAGAGCTGTTTGTTGTAGAACTATAAGTCAGGTTATTTTCATAAGTAAACTGAAGTATTTTAATCCAGTATTACTGTATTGCACTGTCTTAACTAGTACTGTTTTTTGTTACTGTTTTTTTGTGGGTTTGGGTTTTTTTTTTGTTTTGGGTTTTTTGTTGCTTTTTTTTTTTAGGACAGAGTTGGAGAATTTGCAAAACTGAGTAAGATCGAGTTGCTTGAAGCCACTGAAAAATCCATTGGCCCTCCAGAAATGTACCAATTTCACTGTGAACTGAAAAACTTCAGGGAAAAGGAAAGAGAACTAGAGGTAAACATGTACATTAGACAGAGAGCAACAACTGTAGGAAAATTAACATAATAAAATACAACAGGATGTCTTACAGAATTAGAAGGTAGTCATTATTTACAAAGTCTGTGGAAAGCTGGTTTTACCAAATCATGCTCATCTTTCTCATTCATTCACTCCAACACTCACATGCTCATAAGCCTGAAGACATGTGTGCAAGTGGTCTGGACACAGATGACAAGGGATGCCTGTTGTCAAGTACTGATCACTTCTGTGTGATTCTTGACTGGCAACAGCTTTTCTGGACAGATCTTTTATGGCTTTTCAGAATCATCAGTTCTTATACCATGGTCCTTTGCTTTAATATTGCTAACATCAACTTCCATAAATTACGGGCAGAATTGTTGCCTGTTACCCGTTTTTCCTAGTTTGTATTATTAACAGATAAAGAAGAAAAGGGAGAATGAATGCAATGAGCTGCAACATTGTTGCCATCCTGGTTTTAGTATTCAGCCTCTTTCCCTGTCAGTTATTTGTACTGTGATCTTACCAGAGTGCAGGTTTAATGGTCTTTGCAGAATTTATGTGTTCCTTGCTGTTACTGCTGAGAATGGTGTCTGTTGTTAGCCATACAGGCCATTCTCGTAATGCTTTGTTTTGCTGTTTCTTCTTGTGCTAGTGTCCACGCATGCATTCGCACTCATACATACACATTCACATAACAACCTTAATGTTTCTGTTATAAATTTCTGCAAGATCTTTCACAAGCCTTTTTGCTACTTGTATTTATCAAAAATGGTTATGATGCTTTAGAAACTAGTAGATTAATGGAGGCTGTAGGGAGTAACTTCCTGAGAAAATTAAAGACAAACTCTTCAACTTAAAATTTCTGTTCAAATTAGATTTGTTTTCACAGAAAGTATGTGCTAAATGTGCTTGTAAAAGCTGGGCAACTATTCCTAGTTGTGTTGTTCCCCTCTAATTACTGATTTACAAAAAATGTCCTCTCTATTGTTATATTTTTGCTTTAACATACATGTGGGGAGTAAACTATTTCTGAAAAGTGTTTTCACAAAGTGGATGTTATTAAACATGAAAACATACATTCTTACAGAACTTGTGCAGAGACAAAGCTAACTCTTTGGAGAAGATGAAACAGAGGGTTGAACGATACAAACAAGATGTTGAGAGATACCATGAGCGCAAACGCCATCTAGACTTAATTGAGATGCTTGAGAGGAAAAGGCCTTGGGTGGTAAGTTGTTGTATTGTTGGGTTTTTTTCTTTTCAGAGGTTTTCTTATAAAACCCAATTTTCCTAATACTGCAGTATTGGAAATTTGAACATCATTACAATTGCTTGGTGCAAATAGGCCAGGTCTTGAAATACGGTTCTTGGCCTTTTATCATTTGCTTACATATGTAGCTATACTTTAAGAAGTTGCTTAAGATGTAACTTAAGTACTTCCTGCCCATTTGGCCATTTAGGAGAGCCAGCAATGTGGGCCAAGAGCAGTATTTCTTATACTCCTTGCAGACACAACTGGCTTAATTTAAGTGCCGTGCCTAGGTGGTTCCACTTGCTTCTTCCATAATGCAGAAAACTTTTGTGACTTATCTTGTTGAAGTTTTGCAGATAACTGAAGTCTCACATGGGTGTACAAAAAAAACTTTGTCCCTTGTATCTTTAAAAGCAACTGGATTCAGGGGTTTGTACCTTCACTGTTTTTAAGCCTCTGTGGTAATGACCAAGGGATGTAGGAGCAGCAATAGGAATAGGTGAATGGTGGTAGGTGCTAAGAGGGTGGGCTGTACACTCTGTGTCTTTAGGGTTGGACTTCCACACTTGCTGAATGATACGAATTTTTCCTACTACATGTGCATCAGCCTTGCTTAGTTATCAAGAAGAGTGTTATTTTACTAGGAGAGATATAAGTCTTGTATATTTAATGTAGGCTGATACTGATCTCTAGTGTAAGATATTTGCAGATAGAGAACTCTGGTCATCTGAAATTGGTGGGGGTGAACTAAAGTATCTGCTCTCAGTTAAATTTCCTTCTGTAAGTTTGAAAGCAGTGCTGTTAATTACATGCTTCTTAAGCAAATTTAGACTTCTTCACATCTTACTTTTTCATGGCTGTCTTCGGGACAGTTTGCATTGCTGATATATATTAAATGCTTTTGGTGGGTGCACTCAATTAGGAGAAATTTAAGTTTTTGGCCACTGAATCTGTAGAAACAACAGTGTTCTGACGTAAGTGGCAAAACAAGTGTGTTTTGACACCTATGTGAAGATTAAATTTGTAGTACAGGATCAGTAGTGTGTACCAGATTGTTTAACAGAAGTCACTTTTCTGTGGGTAACTTACAGTTGAAATCAAGGATCATCAAGATAATTGTTTTACTAGAAAGAAGGCATTTGACCTACAGGCTGCAACAAAAATTTGCACTCCATTGTGATCTTCAGTGTACAAAATCGTTGCTATTTTGTGTTTGTCAAATCCTTCTAATGTATCATAGAATCATAGAATAGTTAGGGTTGGAAAGGACCTTAAGATAATCTAGTTCTAACCCCCCTGCCATGGGCAGGGACACCTCACACTAAACCCTATCACCCAAGGCTTCATCCAACCTGGCCTTGAACACTGCCAGGGATGGAGCATTCACTACCTCCCTGGGCAACCTATTCCAGTACCTCACCACCCTAACAGTGAAGAATTTCTTCCTTAGATCCAATCTAAACCTCTGCTGTTTAAGTTTCAACCCGTTACCCCTTGTCCTATCATTACAGTCCCTAATGAATAGTCCCTCCCCAGCATCCCTGTAGGCCCCCTTCAGATACTGGAAGACTGCTATCACTTGGCATTCACCTGTGCTGCAAAATACCAAGCTCCCTAAAATAAATGCGTTCTTTTACAATGAGATATTTCTTTTTCATCTGATCTAAACTGTTTAATCCTAAGAAGGAATGTTTTTTTTATGTCTTAAAATTGGATTCACTAGAGTTGAGAGTAGCACGAAAGTTTATTCTTCCTACTGTGGATCTTCCCTCTCCTTTATCCTCCCTGTAAGGTAGGTTTATACTTGTAGACCAAACTTGCATAGGTGTTTAGAATTGCCTCTGTAACATAACAGAATAGCTGGGTGGGCCTCTGAATCAGCGAGGAGACAGATGCATAAACACTGCAGTATGTTACAAAATGGAGAAGAGGCAGCTTGAAAACCAGTCATCTGAAATACTCATTAGATTATATCTTGATCATAGTAGAAAAGAGGAAGCCTAGTGCTGCACTTACTTTACTGTTTGACCACTGTAGAACTATGGTTTTATTCTGAAGACTGCTATCCTTCACCTAAGGAGTACTTTTATAGTCAGTTCACCTCCTTCTATGTATGAAGACTTACACACAATTTTACATATATCTAATAGGTTTTTGAGCATCTGCTTTAAATTCCATAAATCGGACCCTAGGGGTACAATGTTAAATATTTGGGCTCAAGGAGTTAGGGGATATTTTATACTTTTGTGTGTATTGTAATGGGACTTCCATCAGATGATAGTGTCATCAACAGTTGGTGAACAAATTTAAGGAGCTGCAGTTTTTCTAACATAGATAAACTTTTTGTAGCTCCTTAAAGAAAAGGTGTTTCTTTTCCTTCCAAGCTTAAGTTTAAGGTAGTACGGTGTGCCATAAGGTATATTGTTTTAAGGTAGTATAGGAGCAGGAGGTGCTGTTCTGCCTGATGTAAATGCCCTGGGCACATGTAGTTCTGAAACCAAGCTGTGTCCATTCTTTTCCTCCTGTTCTGTTCACAATTGAGAAGCTTTGGTATGTAGCCAAGGTGCAAATATCTATTTGGAGGGCTGAAATCCTATGGAGGTTTTTCAGCCCTTTAGCTAAGTGCGTAATTACAAGCATCAATGATATAAAAATATAGAAGTCTGGTGAAAGTCAGGTTTTCTTAAAGTGTTAAAGGGATTTGCTGTATTAAAACCATGTCACTTCAATTTCTAGAGAAACCTGCCTGTAGTTTATGTCTGAAGAAATGAGGTGTAATTGTATGAGTGTGCATTTGCTTTGACCTCGAAGAATAATACCTTATTTAGAGCAGAGCTAAATTTTAAGCTTATTCTATCAGCTAACTGGAAGTATAATTGCTTTGCCTCTAGCTTTGTAATAGCTACTGAATGTATGTCACATTACAGAATTACAGCAGCTTACTTCAAATACTTTAGTATTTTTATGCCAAAGATACTCTGCAGAAAGAATTTGGGTTTAATAGCCCAAGTTCATTTCTTTGCAATTAATTGTGTGTGTTTACAAACAGGGTCATTAAATAACTAACTGGGAAAAAATGGTGGCAGAAAAAGCAAAGTTAACTGTTAAAGATAGAGCTGGTATGCTATCTTTATTTATTATCTTTTTAATGCTCCAAAACTTGGAATAATCAAGGCATATGCTCTAAACTAGGGGCTTTCTCTAGTGCTCTGCCAAATCTGACAGCCTTCTCTTCCTCTGTACCACTACATTCATGTACCTGCTTCTCCTCCCTCTTGTCCTCTGAGTATCTTTTTTTTCTCATCGATGATTAAGGGTCATTGAGTGTTGTTTTCTTCTCTTTTTTTAATTTTTTTAGTGTTTTTTTTTTGTCAATTGGTTGCTTCTTTGTTTGTTTTGTTTTGGTTTTCTCCTTCCAGAGATCATGACACGAAAAAAATCATGACTAATGACTTCTTCAGCCTAAACTATTTTTTTTTTTCCCCCAAATTTACCCTGCCTTGAAGTGAAGGTTCTTAGGAATGCATCTCCAGTTAAAACTCCCTAGATAGTGACTTCTCTGCTGTTTGTGGTGCATGGTGGAGTTTTAGTTTTGCTTCCTGAATTTCTGTTCCACTCCATTTGTCTCCTTGTTTTACTTCAGGGTAATGTCTGTTACTGGCTCAGACAGATAGAATCATAGAACAGTTAGGATTGGAAAGGACCTCAAGATCATCTAGTTCCAACCCCCCTGCCATGGGCAGGGACACCTCACACTAAACCATATCACCCAAGGCTTCATCCAACCTGGTCTTGAACACTGCCAGGGATGGAGCATTCACAACCTCCCTGGGCAACCCATTCCAGTACCTCACCACCCTCACAGTAAAGAATTTCTTCCTTAGATCCAATCTAAACCTCTGCTGTTTAAGTTTCAACCCGTTACCCCTTGTCCTGTCACTACAGTCCCTAATGAATAGTCCCTCCCCAGCATCCCTGTAGGCCCCCTTCAGATACTGGAAGGCTGCTATGAGGTCTCCATGCAGCCTTCTCTTCTCCAGGATGAACAGCCCCAACTTTCTCAGCCTGTCTTCATACGGGAGGTGCTCCAGTCCCCTGATCATCCTCGTGGCCCTCCTCTGGACTTGTTCCAACAGTTCCATGTCCCTTTTATGTTGAGGACATCAGAACTGCACACAATACTTCAAGTGAGGTCTCACAGGAGCAGAGTAGAGGGGCAGGATCACCTCCTTTGACCTGCTGGTCACGCTCCTCTTGATGCAGCCCAGGATACGGTTGGCTTTCTGGGCTGTGAGTGCACACTGCTGGCTCATGTTCATTTTCTCATTGACTAACACCCCCAAGTCCTTCTCTGCAGGACTACCATGAATTTCCTTTTTGCTCAACCTGTAGCTGTGCCTGGGATTGCTCCGACCCAGGTGTAGGACCTTGCACTTGGCATGGTTAAACTTCGTGAATCTGGCATCAGCCCACCTCACAAGCGTGTCAAGGTCCCTCTGAATGGCATTCCTTCCCTCTAGCGTATCAACAGAACCACACAGCTTGGTGTCATCGGCAAACTTGCTGAGGGCACGCTCAATTTCATTGTCTATGTCAGCAACAAAGATACTAAACAAGACCGGTCCCAACACCGATCCCTGAGGGACACCACTCGTTACTGATCTCCAGCCGGACATTGAACTGTTGACCACAACTCTTTGAGTGCGACCATCCAGCCAGTTCTTTATCCACTGAGTGGTCCACCTATCAAATTGATGACACTCCAATTTAGAGACAAGGATGTCATGTGGGACAGTGTCGAATGCTTTGCACAAGTCCAGGTAGATGACATCAACTGCTCTACCCTGTCTGTCAATTCTGTAACCCCATCCCAGAAGGCCACCAAATTGGTCAGGCAGGATTTCCCCTTAGTGAAGCCATGCTGGCTGTCACCAAGCACCTTGTTGTTTTTCATGTGCCTTAGCATGCCTTCCAGGAGAATCTGCTCCCAGATTTTGCCAGGCACAGAGGTGAGACTGACTGGTCTGTAATTCCCCGGGTCATCCATTTTCCCCTCCTTGAAAATGGGGGTTATATTTCCTTTTTTCCAGTCATCAGGAACTTCACCTGTCTGCCATGATTTTTCAAATATGATGGCCAGTGGCTTTGCAACTTCATTCGCCAGCTCCTTCAGGACCCGTGGATGGATTTCATCAGGTCCCATGGACTTGTGTATGTTTACGTTCTTAAGATGGTCTTGAACCAGATCCTCATGTACAGTGGGCCCAAGGTCTAGGTTTTCACAGTCCCTGTGTCCGCCTTCCAAGACTTGGGTGGTGCGGTCAGAGCCTTTGCCAGTGAAGACCGAGGCAAAGAAGTCATTCAGAACCTCAGCCTTCTCCAAGTCCTGTGTAGCCAGTTCTCCCGAAAGTTTCCGGAGGGGGCCTACATTGTCCTTAGTCTGTTTTTTTAGCCGCTACATACCTATAAAATCCCTTCCTGTTATCTTTAACATCCTTTGCCAAGTTTAGCTCCAATTGGGCCTTAGCTTTCCTAACTTGGTCCCTAACTACCCGGACAACATCCCAGTATTTATCCCAGGCCACCTGTCCTTGCTTCCACCTTTTATAAGCCTCTTCCTGTGAATTTTTCTCAGCAGCTGCTTATCCATCCAAGGAGGTCTCCTGGCCCTCCTGCTGCACTTCCTTCTAGTTGGGATGCAACACTCCTGAGCTTGTAGCAGGTGATCCTTGAATGTTAACCAAGAGTCTTGGGCCCCCTTGCCCTGTAGGGCTATATCCCATGGAACCTTGCTAAGCAGGTTCCTGAAGAGCCCAAAGTCTGCTCTCTTGAAGTCCAGGGCAGTGAGCTTACTGTACGCTCTTCTCACTGTCTTGAGGACCTCAAATTTGACCATCTCGTGATCACTGCATCCAAGACTTCCCTGGGGAGTCACATTTCCAACGAGCCCTTCCCTGTTGGTGAGCACGAGGTCAAGCAGGGCACCTCTCCTCGTCGGCTCCTTTATTGCTTGCGGAAGGAAGTTGTCTTCCACACAATCGAGGAACCTCCTGGATTGCTTGTGCCGGGCCATACCGTCGCCCCAACAGATGTTAGGGTGGTTGAAGTCCCCCATGAGAACAAGGGCCTGTGAGCGTGAGGCTTTTCCTATTTGTTTGTAGAGTTCTTCATCCACAGGTTCCTCTTGATCAGGCGGTCTGTAACATATCCCCACAGTAATGTGTCCCATCACCGATTTCCCCTTAACCCTGACCCACAAACTTTCTGTTAACTGATCACCTGTCCCCAGACAGAGTTCCATACTCTCCAGCCTATTCCTAACATAAAGGGCAACTCCCCCCTCCTCTCCTACCGGGCCTGTCTTTTCTAAAAAGCCTATAACCTTCCATTCCAACACTCCAGTCAAAGGAGCCATCCCACCATGTTTCTGTGATGCCTATTATATCACAGCCCTGTAGATGTGCCCACATCTCTAATTCCTCTTGTTTGTTCTCCATGCTACGGGCATTTGTATAGAGGCATCTTATCTGAGCTCCAAATGAAGCCGGCTCATTGGCTGGAGCAGCTAGAATATTACTACATTGCTCAGAGTATTTATTATAGGTGCTGGTAACTGACTGGATGTGTTGGGATGGAATGATGCTCCCCTCCCCCAACACATCCAGTTTAAAGCATCCTTGACAAGTCTGGCAAGCCTCCCAGCAAAGCCACTCTTCCCTTTCTTTATCATAGCAGTTCCACCAGCCCCCAGTAGGCCTGGCCTACAAATGTGGGCCCCATGTTCGAGACACCCAAACCCTTGACTGTGACACCACCCTTTTTACCATTTATTAACCTGTCCAACCCTCCTTGCCTTTGGGAGGTCCTCCCCTGTGTCTTGGAGAATTGTCGAAAAGACTATCTGAGCTCCAGAACCCCTGGCCACCTCTCCCAGAGCTCTGTAGTCCTTTGTTATACTCCTCAGGCTACTACTATCTATATCCCTAGCACCCACATGTATCACTAGAAGTGGGTAATAGTCCGTGGGACTTACTAGAGCAGGCAGCCTCTCCGCAACATCCCTGATCCGTGCCCCAGGTAGGCAACACACCTCCCTTGCGACCGGGTCAGGCCGACAGATGAGCGCTTCTGTCTCCTTCAAGGCAGAGTCCCCTACTACTACAATCGCCGCTTTTTCCTGGTGGCGCCAGTAGAGATCTTCTGTACCAGTGCACCAGCTGGCTCTTTCTGATGCAAGTGCATTTCCTCATCAGCCCCCTGCAGGACAGCAAAGCGGTTCTGGGTGGGTACAGCAGATTTAGGAGGAAGCCCCTTACTTTTAATTGCTCTCTTCCTCCTTTGGTTGTTTTTTTTTGTTACTAATTCCCAGCTTCCCTGATTAACAGCCCCCTTCTTTCCTCCATGAGTTAGAGGGGAATCTTGAGGCCCCTGTGCTGTTTGGTCCTGGAGCAAGCAGTCCTGCTTCCTCTCAGCTTCCCTGACATCTTGCTGCTTACTAACAGCATCCCGTAGCTCAGCCACCTGCTGGAGGAGGACCTCCATCAGGGAGCATCGAGCGCAGCCCTGCCCATTCTGCACCTTTCCCTCACCAGACCAGTGCAGGCACTCTCTACACTCCAAGCTCTGCACCGCAACCTCCCCACTTACCGGCTCTGTCTGGGTACCCACGCTGGCCACCACCGGGGCAGCGAAGGCAGAGCTCCCAGACCAGACCCTGGTCACACGGTGAGTGCTCACCATCCCACTCGCCTGCCCGCGCGAACTGCCGTGCAAACTGCCTCGACCCGCTCTGTTCGCTGCGCTCCCTGGGTAGATTTTTAAGCACTCACAGTTGGTGCCACTCCTCCTGTCTCCGCCCCCGGTGAGTCTGTCCAGCTCCTTCCTTTTCTTTTTACCAGAGTTTTCTATGCTTATTTGCTCTTTAGCTTGAGGACTTCTGCCCAACTATTGCTCAAGCTATGGGCAGAAGCGGCTAAGGAATTACTTTTTCCACACAATCCCAGATGGATTTAGAGACAAGGTAAAGCAGACAAATGTGTCGTTTCTTCTCCTACTTGAATTGCATATTGCTGAAAAACCATTAAATGTGTGTCCTTGTTTACTGGGGACTAAATGATCCCTGATTCTCCTAGTCATAAGACTAGTAACAGTAGCTTCTGAATGAGATTTTTCCTATAAAACTTGTGTACAATTAAATAAAATGTTAGAGCAGTATGAAGCAGTGCAACAGAAGACAAAAGTATGTAATTGTTTTACTTTCAAATCCTGCGAGGAATATGAAAATGTTCGTGAGCAACATGAAGTACTGAAACAAATCCGAGAACAAGCCAAGGAGGAGCTGAAGAATCTAAAAGAACAGCAGTCCCCAGTGACAAAAAAAATCCAAGAAACTGAAGAATCTTTAAAGAGTCTGGATATGAAAATAAAACATAAGGTAGGTATTTTAAGTCCTCAGTTAACATATGTAATATTTTGTGTGTTCTGTGTTCAGTTTTTAAAGTGTAAAGCTATAACCTTTTTCGTTTTAGTGTGACATAATTATAGAATCAACTAGGTTGAAACAGACCTTTCAGAACAAGTCAAACTGTTATCCCAGGACTGCCAAGGCCACCACTAAACCATGTCACTAAGGGCCTCATCTTCATGATTTCTGAACACTTCCAGGGATGATGATTCCACCACTTCTCTGGGCAGCCTGTTCCAGTGCCTGACCACCATTTCAGTGAAGAACTTTTTCTTAATATCCAACCTAAACCTTCACTGGTGCAGCTTGTGGCTGTTACTTCTTTAATGGCATGTGGACAGTGGACTCTGCGGTGTAATTCTTTTGACGGTACTTGACAATATAAAGCAGTGTATTGTGGTTGTAACTTGAAAACCATGAAGACTATTACAGTTGTTAAGCTGTTCTGTAAGGGTGGTATAGCTAAATATAATTGAGAATATAATGGTAATTTAAAAATTGACTTCCATTTCCTTGCTAGTGTCCTGATTTTGAGGGCTTTCAGGATTGTTTTCTGAATATTTTTGCATCAGTTTCCTGAGAAAGAGCTTTCTCTTCAGTATGCCTGCCCTTGTCTTTGGAGAGAGCAGCACAGAATCAGTACTGCATAGCATTCAGCTGCAAGACCAAGGTGTATTGTTCCATGTTGCCTTTATGCAAACAGCTGTAGTGAGGGGCTTATTTTTTGTGCATCTCTCAGGTTATGGGAGGAAAAGGATAATTCCAGATTCTCAATTCTTTATGCATCCTAGCATTTTCAGTATGACTCATTTTGTAGAAAGACATTTCTTTCAGCAAGAGTGCTGTGTGTTTATTTCCATGTCTGCACTGGCATCTGCTTACAGTCCTTCCATTCTTTTGCAGTGTTCCAGTATTATGCTTGCACTGTTTTCAGCCTTGAGGGATCAGGGAAAGAGGAATTAAGTTCATAGAGAAAGCATAGTACACTTCCACTGTGTTCAGCACTCAGCTGTACAAGTGCTTGGGCAACCTAACAGAAGACCGCTTTGAGCAATCCAACTGGGTGATGCTGAGAAGTAGTTTCTGACTTTTATTATTCTACAACTCTATAGAAGCTGAGAAGGATAGAGAAATAGTAGAGACATGGGTGCCTAGGTGTGAGCCAACAAACTGTGAGGCTTTGCAGCGTAGGATATACCTTTAGCATAAGGCATTTCAGAACTAGTATGGATTGACAAATTGTTTTGGCTGTCCTGTGCGTAAGAACTTGTGCCTTTCTTGCTCTGCTCTTTCCTGGTAAATCTGGTTTTGGAAAAAAGAGCATTTTATAAGTGTCATGATCTAAATGTATCATTTTTATTACAATTGAGAATGGAATTATTTTAATTTCAGGTTAGGTTAGCAGACTTCCTGTATCTGTCATGCCTGAATTTGCATATCTGTAGTTAAATGGTTGTGAACAGTTCATAAGCCATTATTCAGTTCATCACATGTTATAAGTATAAGAGGAAACTGGAGAGTATGACTTTGTCAGTAATAAAATGTGGAATAAATGCTCAGTTATGCATACGCAGAATGTCCTGTAAAATATGACTGCTTTTTACAAATATAATTGAATCTACAACTGTCTAATTTAAATATTTCATTATATGCAGGCTGCTGAAATCAAAGACATTTCTCAGAAACGTAAACAGAAACAAGATGCTTTGGACATGAAAGATAAACAAGTAAGAGCCTTTGTATTTTTTACTTTTTTGGTGTTTCTTTACTAATGTATTGATTCAGTATTAGGTATAGCTGCATTCAGGTGCAATGTTACTTCTTAAATTCAGCAATAAAACAGATATGTGGGGAGTTTGTCTGTTCTTCTGTTAACTGAGTGGGAAATCCCTCCAAACAGGCTGCAAGTGCTTGCACGCTTCACTCCCTCCAGTACACAATGAATCTTTAGAACAACTGTTAGTCAGATATTTAAGGGACAGGTGTATACTACATAAAATTAGTTGCCTTGATGCCACAAACTTAGGACAGTGTGTGTATGCATATTATATATTTGTGTATACATATATATATATATATATATATATATATATATGTAGGTTCTTTGAAAACCTACAGCCCTTACAGTACAGTATTGTACACAGTATTAAACATGTTTCCAAATGTTCTAAGAGGCTGGGGTTATTGCTTCTTTTTAAGTGTATAAGTCCAGCATTTCAGCATTTTTGAAAAAGAAAACGCAAAGGTATGTTGTGAAACAGTTACAGCACTTCCGAGCACTTGGTAAAAAAAATGTATAAATTAAATGTATACAGGCGTAGAGTCATGCTGGACACTGTATTTGTGCTATAAGTTTTATGCAGTCTTAAACTAACTTTCAAGTGTGTTAAGAAAGATCTTGAGCTTTAAGCTTCTGCTTTTATAAAGTATGAGAACTTCAAAAAAATACTTTAAAGGCTTGATTGTTTTTTGCTTAAGTGCTCTTAAGAAATCCGGACAGTTCTCCAACTGTCAGGGGCTGTTAGAACTGTAATAGACTCTTAATGTTTTTAGTGCATGGCTACATTAGATTTTAATACCAGTTGCACAGATACCTTAAACCATGACAGTTATTTGTCCCAGGTTTTGTATACTAAACTTTAATGTTGGAAATAATCAAAATTCTTAGATTGAAGAAATTCATCAATGTCTGAGAATGAAAAAGGATGAAGAAATGGACAGACAGAAGAAAATACAGCACACTCGCAAGATGATAGAGGAGTGGAAGAATGAGCTCAATACAATGGCAGACTGTGAGAATCTTCAGCCACAAACTGATGCAATTAATAATGACCTGAAAAAGTTACAAGAAGAAAGGGCAATTATTGATAGTGATATCACTGATCTAACAGCAGATAAAGTGAACCAAGTGAGGGAAAAGAAGAGTAAGTTATTTGGAATTTTTATTTGGGTGGGGGTTTTTTGGTTTTTGGGTTTTTGTTGTTTTTTTTTTTTTTGTAACTGTACAGAGTCTACTTGTCCTGCTGTAGTGAAATAATCTGGGGCATTTACCGAAAGCACAGTTGTCCTCTTGTCTGTTATCAATTTTACTAAAAGTAACAGAAACTCCGTTCAAAATGGAAAGAATAAGAGGATGTCAGTTGTGGCAATTGACCTTAAAACTACCCTTCCAAACATTCATTTCTTCTGGGTAAGAATACTGCTTTGTCAATTTGATCTTTTTTTGGTATTAAGTGAAGGTGTCTGTGGTTAGTACAAAAAAAAATAAAAAATATTTATCCCAAATCTGAAGTGAAAAAGTAATTTGCTTTGAAAATGCATTGTTTAAAATTGTCTCTAGCATTCTAATAGCTACTGATGCTGCTTTTGTCCTTTCTATATTAAATTGAACTAACCTTAATTGTAGCAAATACCTTTATACTAGCTTAGGGTTTGCAATCAGTTCTTTCTAAGAAGCAAAACAAAAATTGTAGCCTGGCAGATAGGCAGTGTGTATATGTTCTTGGTGAGTATAGTACATTTGCACATACTGATGTGTATGCCACTTAATGTCATAGAATCCAAGCAGAAGCTGGGGCACAGAGAGGGAAGGAAACTATATATTTTACCTTGAGAAGCACAGAAAGTATTCAATATGTGTTTCTCCTGAATAGCAAATACTTTTGCAAGCGTTCTCTTGTCACACATCTTGTTCTCTGCAAGTATCAAGTAAGGTTCAGAGACTTCATGTTGCTAGTCAGTCTCCCTCTTTAGTCTTGAGGCATTTCTGGTTTTAAATATAAAGCTAGAACAAGTTTTTGATGTTTTTAGGGCTGAATTCATGTGTTTTTAGTGTGATACCGCATTTCATTGTCTTTCAGGTAAGTCTTAATTTTATTTTAGATTTTAAGCTTTAAATAATCCTTAAGATTTCTTTAGAATAAACAAAAACTTGACTGTGGGAAAAGAAACTCTGAATTCTTAGACTCTCCTAACCAGCTTTACTGCTGGAGTAGCAGAGTCAATAAATACTGGAAAATGCTTGTTAGAAAGTGTGCTTGCTGTGGACTCTATTTAAGAAACTGCCTTAAATTACAGGAATAATTGATCGCCTTGGACAACTTAATAATGTAATGAATATGAAGGAAGAGAATCTTAAAGGGAGATTCAAAGACACACACTCTGCTCTTATGTGGCTGAGAGAGAATAAAGAAAAGTTTCAAAAAAGAGTTTGTGAACCCATGATGCTTGAAGTAAGAAACTTTATTTGCATATCACTTTAACCAGTTAATATTTATATTTTTTTATGCCTTGCAAGACTTCAAGAATGACTTCAAGACTTTCAAGACACATCTTGAAATGAACTGCTGATTACATGCAGGATACATTAGCATGGCGAACTATTTGTAATTTTAATTCCATAAGCAGTGTAGTAATACTCAGCATTGAGTTCCTCCCTCCCTAAGGAGCAGTCCTTTTTTAAGGTGCCTATTGCAGATTTCTGCTAAGGTGCATCCAGTTACTTAGACTTAAGAAATTCTTACTGCTTAAATGAAGCAGGGGTAGTTACAGTTTAATATCTCACACTACAGAACAGCCTTCTCAACAGTGGTTACAACATGTCACTGTGGTTCTCAGGTGTGTTTGTGGTTTGCTTTGTACAGGCAGCTATGAACACAGAAATACCTGACCTATTGCTAATTTTGTGTTTTGGTTCAGCAGACACTGTAGTAGCTAGGAATAGCATGGCTAAATTTTCAGAGAGACTTTGTTTTCTAGTGCATTCTTCCGCCATTATCTCAGGCACTTGCAGTATTTTCTCCATGCAGTGTGAAGAGGGTGAGAAACTCCAGCACACTCACAGAATCACAGAATCCCAAGGGTTGGAAGGGACCTCGAAAGATCATCTAGTCCAACCCCCCTGCAAGAGCAGGGTAACCTAGAGTACATCACACAGGAACTTGTCCAGGCAGGCCTTGAATATCTCCAATGTAGGAGACTCCACAACCCCCCTGGGCAACCTGTTCCAGTGCTCTGTTACTCTTACAGTAAAGAAGTTCTTCCTGATGTTAACACTCCTCTTCCTCAGAATTGCAAGTTTATTTTAAGAGTATATTGCTATGATTGAAATTAAATTGAATGTTGAATATTTTTATGCCAATTCTTACACTTTGTGCATGTGCTAGAACTATTCCAGATTACTTTTTTTTATTATAAAATGCCAAGTATTTCGTGTTACTACCAGAACTTCCAATTCTTCCTGGAAGACCACATCAAATTAATTTTACAAATGCCTTGATACGCTGCCTTTGCTTTTATGTTAAGGCCTCATTAGCCTTTGTCATTCACTAATGCCCAACTTTTGTTTGAAATGTTGTAAGTTAGTCTCAGGTACATATAAATTGTAGCTTTCAAATTGCTAGTAAGTGTACATAGACTTTGATTAACTTCAGCTTATTGTGTAGTTCTGTGTAATTTTGCCTTTGTATGTCATGTATAGTGACGTAATGACACTAGTGAGTGTTACTAAAGAATTGTAACATTAACATTGAATTCAGATATGAAAAGCTTCATCTTAAAAGTGGATTTATTTATTAAGAATTCAAAGATATTCAATCAGTCTGTGAATCTGTCTTTTTAGGGCTTCAGAATTCTGTAGTTGTATTTGGTGATGTTCACTATGTCCCAGTGAAAGCAAACTGCATATAAATAATTTGTGGAGTGTGGTATTTTCTGGTTTTTTTTTTTTATTCCTGAGGTTAGTTGTTTCTAAACAGTGAGATACCTTTACTAGTACTGATGCAGAACCACTGGAGATGGTTGAGATGAGATGGTTGTGGCTGCAGTTGGTGGTGCAGTAAGGGTGGTTCAGAAGAGGGAGAGATGTTATACTGGAAACAGTGACAGCTCCAGGAATGCTGAGAAAGTATACGGATGGCTAAAAAATAAACACAGTGTGATGTATGAGTTACTGTAGGTTTCCTCCCAGTAGAACTGGATGCAAGAGGACAGGGAATAATGTCTTTAAAAACATTAAACATTGTGTTTGTTTTTGTTAAACATAGGCTTGGATATCTGACTGCCTAAAATGTTTTGAGAGGGCTGTTAAGTCCAATTGTATTAAATCACTGTCTCATTAACTTTCTTTAACAGATCAACGTGAAAGACAACAAACATGCTAAATATGTTGAAAATCATATTTCAGCCAATGACATGAGGGCTTTTGTTTTTGAGAGTCAACAAGATATGGAAATCTTTCTTACGGAGGCAAGTAGACACCAGTTTTAAGAACTGATTAAGTACTGATGCAGGAGCCCTAAGCTTTGGAGTCTACCAATTAAGTCTGTATTTATTAAGTTTTGATTGGCAAGATGAACACAATAGCTAATATTCAAAAGTTTTCTTCTGGAGTAAGATTTTTTTAAATTATTATTTATTTATTTATTTAAAGCCTAGACCAGCTAGGGGAGAAGCAGGAATATTAAGAACATACCTTTAGAAATAATTTCTGTCTTCCTTGACAAGGCAATAATCACTTCTGTACAAGAAAATGACAAAAGCAGAAAGATACACATTTAGTACCAAGCTTTTCCAATGCCTCCTAAGTTAGGAGGTGAGGAGACGTCTTTTGTAGGACTGCAATGGTCTAAGCAGCAAATCAAGCTTATATTTTCTTAATTCTGCTGTTTCTTGGAGCGATAAGGAGCTAGTTCCCTGTGAGATCCAGGCAGATGGTGCAGAAATAAAAAGCCATGAGATACGGTATTAGCTGTCATATTATTTCCTAGCTTCTGTCCACACTATAGTGTGATTAATGACAAACTGCCATGCAATTTCTGTAGATCTGTCTGCCCTTCACAGAGGCTACTCATTTTTATATATGTGAACAATAGTGGTGTTTTCTGGGGGCTCGCCTTTCCTTCATGGCTGTGGAATGCAGTGCAAGGCTACTTTAGGCAGCTAAACTGGTCTTTCTGTGTCCTCAGTCATTTCTGCCCTGTGAGGACCGAGTTTTTCAGAGCTTCTGTACCTGGTGGTCTGCCATTGTCTCTGCAAAATGGCCATACAGCCTGAAAGAGGGGGCATCCCTAATTACATCCAGCTTGACATTTAGACTGAACACCTGGCTGTGGATCTGTTTGATTGCTTTAGTTTTCTCTTATGCATGGTATGTTCATGGAGAAACATTAACTTGGCTTCTAGAGAACATGCCATGCTTGAATGAGAGTGAATTTTTGTGAGCTCTTCAGCAGGTGGTCAGTTTAAAATAATTCCAGTTCTGTGATCAAGAAACAATACTTGATTTTCATATACTGATTTTTTTTCTAGTCTGCTTTACCAAATAATTAAATGTAATCTATATTTAGATGCGTGATCATCAGAAACTAAGAGTGAATGCTGTATGTGCACCTGCTGAATCATGTGCTGAAAACTTACCTTCGAGACCTATTGAAGAATTACAGTATGTATCAGTCTATATCAGTGGGGAAAGGTCTTAAATACAGTGTTTTGAGGTTGTTGCTATATATTAGAATTGTCTATGTAAATCAGTTTTTCACCAGTTCAGTTCTGGGTTAGCAGGACTTCTTTCTTGACCCTTCAATAACTTAAGCCTGCTTATCTGGCAACTTTTGTTTCTGATGTATGTTGTTTTTTTTTCTCCCTTTCAGCCGATACGGATTTTTCTCATATTTACGAGAGTTATTTGATGCTCCTCATCCTGTGATGAGTTATCTTTGCTCCCAGTACCGTGTTCATGACGTCCCTGTGGGAACAGAGAAGACCAGAAGCATGATTGACAGGGTGAGATGTCCTAATTAGCACATACACACCTGTGGTCTAGAGTTTTCTTTCAAAAATTCTCTTGAAAATTAATGTAGAGAAAGCAGAAAATTGCTTTAGCCTTTTATCCGGCCTTTAGAGGTGAGAACAGTTCATCATACATAAACATTGCAAGGCTTTTTTTAACAAATCCAGTCAATCTAATGCAGTACTTCATAAAAAGTTAAATATATCTTTTATTTGCATACTGTTCCAAGTCAGTTGTGTGAATTGTTTTATTGTAACTTCTACTTTAAATGCCTTAGATTCTGGGCAAATTTTAATCTGACAGTTAATTGTACATGACAGTTTCTGATCTGTTGTGTTTAACACTTTTGGTGAAGTTTTTTTTTTGTTTGTTTTTGTTTTTTTTTTTTATTAATGCATTATGATGTTCCTTTTCTGCAAATACAGTTGTATAGTTTCAGTCAGAATTGCTGTAATAAGTAGTATATAAACTTTCTGGATTCATAGAAATAGGGTAAGAGCTCTGACCAGGAGTAATCTCTACATTAGTCTTTTATGGATTATTACAAGTTTGTCATTGCTGGGTTGTAATGGGGTAACAAACATGACAGTTTTCAGCTTAAATCTTCATTCACTTCTTCGTCTTTGCTGGGCATCTGTTGTCTATCTTGTACAGAAAGTGAATGCTTCTTTGAATACAGAAATGCTTTGGGATCTCTGAGAACAGCAAGAGTTGCTTTTTTGAGAAACTTGGAGAACAGGCTTTATGAATAGAGAACAGTTCCTGTTTTACTGGGAAAGGTGTTCCTCCTTCCTGTCTGTTGTGTTTCTGAGGCTCTAAGAAAGAGGAAGAGGAAAGTAAAAGTAAAGGGAGCCCTACATGAAAAGCTCTTCTCTTAATGTTTTTTTTCTAAACATTTTTGTCTTTAAACTGCAGTTTTCATGGATTAAAATTATCATGATGCAGTAAACTTAGAATCGTGTTTTTGCAAATGCTTGTTAATAACTCTTGATAACTTGTTAACAGTCTTGATAACATGAAGTTCCTTATTGTGGATTTTAGCTAGTTAATTTCTTGTTCTGAATGAGCATTGCCACAGGTAATGCTTTTGACATATTAATATTTTTGCATGTTTCTTTTAGGTCATACAAGAAACCAAACTTAAGCAGATATACACAGCAGAAGAAAAATATGTTGTTAAGATATCTGCTTATACAAATCTACCCCTCTCTACCAACATATTTGTGAGGGCAGCACAGTTTCTCACTAGTTCAGTGGATACAGATGAAAGAAGACAGTTGGAAAAGCAGCTACAGGTAGGGATTTGTGTTCTATACATGATATGAAGTACTACCCATTTTATTGTACAGTAAACATAGTCTACTTGAATGTGTTAATATGGTATGTTCGTAGTAAGAATGCTAGTGATGTCTTTTATTTCAGGATATCAATAATACATTAAAGACATTGGATGTGCGTTTGACTAACTCGCTGGAGAAACAGAAGCATTTGGAACGCAAAGACAATGAGCTCAGGCAGCAGAAGAAGGAAATCTTAGAGAAAGGAAACAGGAGGAGGCAACTGGAATCAAAAATTAGTGTGAAATATGATAGGTAAGAAACAAGCCATATTATCTGTAAAACATTAACAGTTTTAACAGCAAAGGTATTTGGCTTCCTCTTATTGCAGTGTGCTTTTATCCTTACAAAGTAACCAGTAGTGCAGCATCAGATACAGGTGATAATAGAGACAAAAAGTGTTTAGAAGTGGAGACTAAGACAGTATTTGAGAAACTATGTAATAATGTTCCAGATGGTTTTCTGTAATAAAATTATAGGAGTCCAGTAAGACAGCATTTGCGCAAATACTGCCGTAGTCTTGGTGGCACATGTCTAGAGATAATACTATAATGGACATAAATGATACTAAGTAAGCATGTCAGGGATTGAGTTGGACCCTGACTGTCCACATTATTTGTCTTAACATATTTTCTGGTTTTGCGGGTGTCTGCAATTAGTTCTTCTGTTACTATTTTGTCATAAGTGAGAACCCGGGCATGGTTCAAGATGTGTTCCGCTTAAGCTCACACTTCTAGAAGGCAGTGAAGGTGAGATTGCCCAAGGTTTCGTGCCCTCCCCTCCTTAACACGGTCCCAGCAGACCTTGTAAGCTCAAATACTCTTTATGTTCTTAGGCCATGCTGTTTTTCTTTTAAGTTGGTGCTGGTGCTTGTGTCCAGAGCTCTTGCATTACTTATAGTGCATTAAACTGAAGAAGAGCTTTTCTTCCCTAAAGAGGGACCAGGTTCAACTGCTGTATGGTCAGTGTTGTCCAAGTTGCTGTGGAAAAAAACCCATCTTGAAACAGTGAGAATGTGAATGTACCTGCAAAACCAAGTACTACTCTCAGGTTTCTTAATAGGGATGCATGAATTGTTATGGTGTTTAGCTAGAATACAAAATATGATTTGGAGGCAGGAGGTGGACCCTTTGACTGAACAAACATTGGTTAAATCCTTACCTTTGAAAAGAATAATTGCACTCTTTTAATTTTGAATCAGGGTAAAAATCCTGACACACTTACAGACAAGGCTGTTACACATTTTCTTCTATAATGTGGATGTTTTTCTGTAGAGATAGGAATTATTTAAATAATCCGTACACTGAGCATAACTATTTTTAAATACTCATGTTTCTAATTGATATGATATCTGAATACAACTGGATATAATTTTGAAAGTAACACACAATGTGTGTCTGACTACAGCAGTACAACACTGAATTCAGACCAGGTTTTCAGGGCTGTATCCAACTGTGTCTTGGAAGTCTCCATGGAGATTGTACAACTTGTTTGGACATCCTGTTTGACTGATTGGTTGTCCTTATGGGGAAGAAGTTTCTACTGACATTGTCTGGATTCTTGTTCAATTTATGTCCACTGTCTGCCATCCTTCCACTATACACCTCTTACAAGAGCCTGATTCCATACTGCGAGTGGCTTCCTGGTAGGAAGGAGAGTGGGTGACTGCTTTTAGGTTTCCTGAAGCTGTCTCTTGTCTAGGGAGAACAAGCTGAGTGCTCTCATTCTTTCCTTGCAGGGCCTGTGCTGTAGACCTTGACCATATTGGTTGCTTTCCAAGTTTGTTCTGGTTACCCACCTGTTTGAGCAGGGGGATGAACTGGGTGCAGTGCTGAACAGGGAAGAAAAATTGCTCTTCTGCTTGTGCTTCTGTTCATACAGCCAAGAATGCTGGGGTACCTCGCTGCTGCCAGGGTGCACTCCTGGCTTATGCTCAGTTCATTGGCTATCAATACCTCAAGTCTTTCCCTGCAGAGCTTCTCTGCAGCCAGTCGCCTGAGCCTGTATCACTGCCAGACCCATTTCCTTCCCAGGGGCAGGACTGGCCTCATGAGCCTGTGGTGAACCCCTTCCTTCAGCCTCAGCAGGCCCCTCTGAAAGGTGGGCCTATTGCTCCCCCCAGTTTAGTGTTGTCTGAAAACTTGACCAGAATGTCCTCTGTTGCTTTTTGATCAGTGCCAGTGAAGTTAAACAGGACAGGTCCCAGGACTTAATGCTGTGGTATCCTACTTTATGCTGGCCTCCAGACAGAATATCATAGACCAACCATGACCTTTTGAGCCTGACCATCCAACTACATTTTTTTTTAACCTCCATAGTCTTCCATCCTCCCAGACCAAATTTTTCCAACTGGACTACAACAATATTGTGGGAGGTAGCATTGAAAAAGTTACGGGAATGAGTCTGGATCCAGCAGCCTGAGAGGAAAGTGGATCTGAGGCAGTTTAATGCTCCCAGGTGCCATCACTACTAAGGCTTCCCAGTACACACATTCACACAAAATACATCTGAACAGCAACTACGTACATATTTACACATGGCCAGTCACACAGCACAGATGGACTCATAAAGAAATCAAGCAAACACAACACCACTGGACTCATCATGTTCCTATTCTCTCTGAACAGGATGGGACTGCCCTAGTGAGGCTGCCACACATACATACAGGCAGTGCGGATGCCATCAGCAGCTGGGTCCAGAAACACTGAATCTGCACAGTACCTGTCCCCTGGACCTCAGTTTCCTCAGTTGCTGGTATCTGGAAATGCAAAATCCCAAGGCTGCAGCCCTGTTCCTGTTGGTTGTATCGGCTGCCCCAGTCACCCATGTGCAAATGCATGCAGAACTGACTGGGACTCCCTGGTCGCATAAACAAACAAATGAGCACATGTAACCATGGCTCCTGTAATGCCTCCCAATAGCCAGTAGTCTTGTCATCTTACTTTTAAATAGGTACACATGGCAGCAGGTCTTGCCTCGTGGTTTTTGGCAGCAAGGCTGGACTTTGCTGATCCCTTTCCTAGTTTCTTCCTGGGGCCTCACCCTTTGGCTCACAGGCTACTTTACCTAATAGCTAGTCTGGCTTGCTTTTCGCTAGGCATCAGACATCAACTTGCACATGTGCACTTGTACTAGGTGCTGACACCGTGGACACATGGGCCTCTAACCTGTGGTCCTACTCCAGCAACTGTTGCTGGTCTTTCCAGTTGCTGGCATCACAGACAATCAAGCCTTCTCCTCTGACTTACGATCTGGCTGTAGTTGCTTGCACACTGAATAGAGAACCACTCACCCAGGACAAGAATGAAAAATGCAATTGACTAAAAAGAGAATGTGCTAATTGGGTGTGGTTGGACCAGCCAGCTATTTACATGCTTTTCTGCTATGTTCCATAATGCTTCCTGTACTCCCAGGAAGCAACCACCCTCAGTCCAGAGGATGCTGTGGTGTTGACTTTCCTTGTTGGGTTTCACACTTTAGCACTGGAGCTGAGGCTGTCCTAGGCCAGGGTGTTCCTTCCTTCGAGTCCTTAATTTGGGTTCCTGCCTGATAAGGTGCCCCTATACTCCTCTGGGCTTACAGAGATGGGCCAGTGGGTCCCCCCCCCCTTCCCCTGCTCCTGGGTGGAAGGGGAGAATTGAAAGAATGTAAATCCCACAAGTTGAGGTAAGAACAGTCCAATAACTAAAGTATAGCACAAAACTACTACTGCTACCACCAAGAATAATAATAATAAAAAGGGAAATAGTAAGGGGAGAGAGTATAAAACTAAAGGGGGAAAATGAAAACAATAAATGCAAGTGATGCACAATACAGTTGCTCACTACCTGCTGACTGATACCCAGCCTGACCTGAACAGCGATCTGGGTCTTCTGGGTAACTCCCCACAGTCATACTGGGCATGATGTGCTGTGGTATGGAATACCCCTTTGGCTGGTTTGGGTCAGGTGTCCTGTCTTTGCTTCTTCTCGGCTTGTGCCCCACCTGGATGGCAGAGCATGAGACTGAAAAGGTCCTTGATCGGAGTAAACATTACTTAGCAACAACTGAAAACAGCTGTTTATCGGTGTGTTGTCAGCATAGTTTTCAGACTAAAGCCAAAAACACAGCACTGTACCAGCTACTAAGGAGAAAAACAACTGTTAAAGCTGAACCCTGAGGCAGAATTTCACAGGCTTGATGGCTCCTGTGATGGGCCTAGGGGTAACCGGGTAGGGTTTTATTTGGACTTCCCCACCTGCTATTGTCTGTTTCTCCTTTTTGGGTGTGCAGATGAGCTTTTATCAGATAATCTAACAGAAAGCCTTGGTAAAGCTTATGTAAATGGCAACCACTTCATCTCTCATTATCTGGTTGTTTTACAATTGCATTCATTAGGTATGGTGATTACCTCTGGTATATGCTTGCTGTTTGTTCCTGATCACCTTCTCCCTTATGCCCCTACAATTGTTTTCCAAGGGGCTCAAAGAATGATTAGTTTGTAGTTTGGTCTGTTTGGCCATTTTTTAAAGATCATTAAGCACTATTATTTCATATGAAATTCTTCAGAATTTTCGCTCATTTTGAACTGTGTTTTTCTGCAGTAAGCTGAGGACACCAGGGGTTTTTTTTGGTAGTGCATATAAGAAGACAAGCAAACCTCCTGAACTCTGCTAAGTTGTATCATGGCAAAGAGCTAGCAGAAGAAAAATGTTATCCTTACATAGATTTTTTTTTATTAAGTATTTTTAATCTGAAATCTACAGAAGTAAAGGATTATGGTGCTGAGTGATGGCCTTAGTAGCCAAAATCAGTTTCTTTATGTTTTGTTGGGGGTTTTTTTGTCTTTTGAATTTCTTAGGTTTAAAGTGCATAGATTGGGAATGTCTTTAATGTGTTTGGAATGTTTAGCTATCAGATTCCTATTGTTGTTGACTGTTATTTCATCACCAAGATAAAGATTTGTTTTGTATTTTGTATTTGTTTGTTTTGTACAGTTTATTTTTAATCAGGATTAATCAACTATTGATTCCTCCCGTAGTTTAAGACAGCTGGAACAAGATGCTATCAACTTAGAGGAACAATCTAGACAGGCAGATGTCAAGGTCAAAGAAATAAATAACCAAAAAGCAAGACTTGTTACTGAATTAACACAGCTCATAAAGGTATGGATTTTTAACTTCATATGTGTTCCACTATTAAGAAAAGTCCAATTGTTGTAACTCAGGGAGGAGAGGTACACAGTATTTGGATGTGTTCCTGCAAATGTTTACAAGCCAACTTGCTTCAAGATAACATCTTTTGAAGTTTTTGTGAACTTGAACTTGTTCATCTGTTGTTGATTTGATGATAATTTGCTTGTGTTGATTTAGACTCTCGAAGGCTGAAGTCTTACAGTCCATGATCTGATTCAGTAGATACAGGCATGAAATAGGAATGAATCGTTCACCCGTTTTGGCCTGTGCATTTTCAGAATGTTCATAATTCAGTGAACTCTTCATTTCACCCTAGTCCATAATACTTTTTTTTCTTTTTATTGAATAAAAAGTGTAGCATTAGTCGTGTGAAAAATTGACCAGAAGCTGTAAGAATCCATGACTGGGGAAGAGGGGTGGGGATGTAGAAAGTACTTGAATTTCAGGCTCCAATGTCATAAGGTTTTATTTAATTTGAAAAAAAGAAAGCATTCTGAGCTTAATTGTTGCTTTGATTTAGCCTGTAAATTAGTAATGGGAGCTGCCAGGAGGTGAATTTTCTCAACTAAGAACTTTTCTTAACTAAGGAGCAACGAACAGTTACTTTTAGTTCCAAGGGAATTTGTTTGTGCATTTGCACTAGGCAGAAAAAATACTGCCATTCTTGCAGCCTCTTTGAGCATGTATGTTTTAACTTTACCAGGCCTTATTAATGTTGAAATGTGTTCTTGCTTACCCTTCAAGAATTATTACCTTTGAAGTGAGGGCGATTTCAAAACATTCATTGTTGGTATTTATGTGATAAATAAAGAAGTAAATATTCCAAGTGGATGGGCTGTTTCTGTTTGTTGATGAGCATGGACTGCAACAATTGCAGTGTTTCAGATACCACCTTTGGTCAGTTAGCCAAATCAATTTTGAAATGCCAAATGACAAAACACCTGCCATATTGAAAAGGTTGCTTAGACTCTAGATTATGTTACTTGTACAGGTAATAACAGTACTGAAAAGTAACACTCTTCAAAACATGTGCAAATGCTTTATATTTAAGAAAAATGTCTAGAACATACTTTTGCTTTCTTTTTTTTTTTTTGTTTTAATTTGATGCCCGTTTCCCAGCACATGATCTGTCCCAGTGTTTTGCTTTTGTAAAGTGCACCTGGAGTTGTTTACTGACTGCTGTATGACATGCCTGAAGGAATGTCTTCATCTCTTTTTCACCTAGTATAGAAAAACAGATTTGACACGTACTGGGTTTTTCTCACTATACTAGGGGTATAGGGGAACAAGGATGGTATTTGCTTGAGATAGTGATTGATTATCAAATGGATTTATTTCAGTGATGGGTCAGCTTAATTTTTATATTTGGCATACTGTAGGAAATACATGCTAGTACATACTGAAGAGAAGAAAACGGTTTGATACAAGAAAGATGTTTCATTGTATGTTTTGTCAAAATTGTTGAAATCCATACATTTCTGGTCATCCCCAAACCGAATTTCGTGAAGGTTTCTGAGTTTGTGTGTCTTTGTGCTTTTGCAATAGGTTTTGTAGTTATGCTAATTGTAGGCTATTAAAGTGATAAAAAAATTACACAAAGATGTGCCAGACTGCGCCTGGAACATACCTAATATACATTAGTACTTTACAGCCAGTGGCAGAAACATCCTTGTTCCACTGTTTCAGATTCTGGCACTGCATTTGTATGTTGTTCTATTTGTGTTGTTGTATTTAAATAAGCTTTTTCAATTTTTCATCTCATTTTGTCATGACTTAGTTTACTTCCCTTACAATTATTTGAAACAGATAAATAGTAAAGATCTCAGACCTTGGCTCACTATTGTGGTCAGGAGCTAACACTGAAAACTTTATCCTCCAGGTCCCTTGTGTTTGGAACAGACCAACAGTTGGAACCTTCTTCTCCTTTTTGTTAAGAGAGAAGATTTTATTTTGGGAGGGTGGGGGTTGCATTTGTTTGTTTGTGTTTTTTTATAATTGGCATATTATAAACTGGTGTTCTCAGTGCCCCATAATTTGAGGTTTAAAGCTGCCCTTCACACAATCAAGAATATGTTGCTAATTCCTGAGGCTGACTCATTAAAAGAAGCAACCATTCAATGTTGAAGGTGTTAGACCAGGTTCTGGGGATCCCTAAAATCTGTCAATAAACTTCCAAACTAGAGGATCCTTCTGTTGTCTGTTCAGTTAAGATGAAAGACGCTAGAGTCACTGTCAGTTCTCGCCAGTGAGAGAGACATGTCTTATGTGTTTATTTTTTGACCTTTTTCCATTTCTGTGTGTGTGACTTACAAAGACCACCATAATCCACCTGTTTTTTCTGTCTCTGAGAAAGAATTGAGATGGCTTTGTCTTTTCTTGCATTTCATATGTATCTGGCATAAGGAAAGTGAATGTGCCTTTTTGATGTAAAATGGTTTGGTTGCAAGTGGGATTTAAATGCTTACAGATTAAAAGTAGCTGGGGAGACTATACATCTTGAAGAGCTTGTGTCTCCAGTAGGGCACCTTCCTCTTTCATTGAATTTGGTGAAACACTGAACAGTATATGAGATTGTATAGTATGACTGAAAAATTAATCGGTTCTAAAGCTTGATAGTAATTGTATCAGTTTTGAGTCTTTTGTGGAAAAAAAAAAAGATACATTTACTGTTTTCCTGTGTAGAACTGTGTATCACTGAACATCCTCAAGGCAGATCTGATTCTTCAGAGCACTGCAGTGGCTGCTGAGAAGATCAGACTAGAAACAGAGTATAAAACAGCAAGTGGACAGCTAAAAGCCGCAGAGGTAACTATTTCTATGAATACTGGGATATCTACTATGAAAGCATCTTCTGTGGAAGCCCTTGTATAAAAAAGGATGCTTCTGTGTCTGTGTTAATACTGCTAAATATTTAGCCTTGATTTCTGTAGTTTGACTTCAGCCTCTTCATTTCAAACTGAATAGGAGCTTTGTCTTCCTCAACTAAGCCCACTAAGCTTCTGTGAAAATATTCTGAAAGTCATCATGTCCTGGATTTTTTTATTATAATGCATGGTGTGCGTAAAAACACTAGCTGTCATTTGGAAGTATTATTTTTCTTCCAAGTTTGTCATAGGCAAGTAACCCCAATACACACAGGAGTCGCAAGCTCAAGATGAGACAGAAAGTACCATCTCAGAGTAAGGCAGATGTGTTTTACCTTTCTTTCATAGCTCATTTTATCATACTGTAATTAAATGCCTTCTTTGGAGGGAAAGACAGGAGAATAAATGGTCATTGTATTGATCGTATTAGGAAGCTATGTTGTGTTCAAGGAAAAAGACAAGTGTGAGAAATCAGTTCCACAGACATGCTGTTTTTGAAGAGCATAGGATGTTGTGGTATCTCCTGGATTGGTGCACAGAGGTCAATTTTTGTATTTGTGTAACAGTACAATCTTTCAGTCTGCTGGAGGAAAAGTCTCAAAGTACAGGATAGTAAGTTTTTTCCTTATCTGAGTATTCAGCTGCTTAAGTTTTCACTTGCATGGAAGTCCGAAGCCACGCTTCTCCATATACTGCATTTTGAGTCTTTGAATTAAGTCTTTGGCCCCTTTTTTTTGTTTTTGGAATTTCTCTTTCCTGTATTGTCCTGTGAATTATGTATGTTGTACACTCTGTGGTTTATTTCTTATTTTCTGCCTTAGGAGATGCACTTTGATGGGGAAAACTCAGTATTTCTAAGCTTCATCTCAAATTCATTGTTATTGAAATTGTGTGTGTAAATTGGGCCTTCTCTCCAACTTCTAAGTGGCTTTGGCTGTTGTTTTTTTTCCTACAGCAGTAGAAAGCTGCTGTGAGGATGCCTTTGCCGCACCTCAAGGAAGTCTTGAAAACAGCTGCTACAAGGTTTTATAAAATAAACGTGCAAAAAGAGGAAACCATACAGAAATGAGCATGTTTTACAAAAGCTGCATAGTGAAGTAAATTGGGACCTAGACGTTACAGTTATGGGACCATTAATTCTGTATTTAATCATCAGAGATTTTTGTAGGTCATATGCTGGTCATGATGCCTTCATTGAAAATTTGGGTGGTGGGTATTGGCCAAAGAAGCTATGAAGCCTTGTTAATACTTAGCACTCATTCATGGTCTTCCTCTACCAAGCAGTCTTGAGTCTTTATAGTACTTGAGTAAATACTGATTAAGATTTGAGGCAAACACAAACCCCACTTGGTACATCTAAGACATCGCATATGTTCCTTTTGTGAGGTGTTGGCACTGGGATACTGTGAAGAGAGCATCATGTTTGTTGCTTTATGGGGGGGGTTTAACCATTTATGTTAAGGCTAAAATAGTACATGGTTTTGAACAAGTCAAGTTAGCAGCAACAGATTTCTGGGGTTTGTATTATATCATTGCAGTTCAAGTGGGAACCTTGGTGTTAGTTTAACAGCTCCTTGTTTTTAATTTATTTAGTGAGCCTAAGAAGCAAATCTGTGTTTGTGACCCATACTGAATATTAGGGAGGATTGTTAGCCCCATCTGCTCATTAGATAATTGGCACAGTTTGCTTACATGTTTATGATGGTTATTTGAAAGAGTCTTGCTAATTGTCTTGCTTTGATAGCTTGTTAATTTTCAGGTTCATTTGATAATAATTTTAAAAATTGGCATTAATATTCAGTATGTATATTGCAGCATTTGCTCCTTAAGCCAAGTTTAAAGAAAATGCAGATTCTGTTTTTGCATGGATAAATTTCTGAACTTCAGATAATTAAATGCTGTCACCAGGCATGTGTTTAAACACAAATTCATGAGAAAACATTGGCTACTGGTAACTGTTTTCTTTAACCACCAAATTTTGCACAAAACTGGTTGTGGTATTGGTAAGCACAACAGAATAGCAGTTGCTCTTGTGTAGAGTATAACTGGTTTCTGCTGTTCAGTAGGTGTGTTTCAGGAAGCTGTAATCACAGCCCCACTCTAGTACAGAGCTTTCCTGAAGTACCTAGATGCAGCGCTTTCCAAAGTGGTGGTGTTGGTGTTCTTATGGCATTGGTTGAAACAAATGTAAAGCTCTGTCTAGACTGTGATTTTTCATGTAGGATCTCTGTTCAGAATGATAACTTGTTCTATTTAGAGTTATTTTTTTTTTTAACTAGATTGTTCTGTTGAGTCACTGTAAGGAAATCAACAGAAACTTTAACATTGCTATGCTTTTTTAATATGTAGGAGGGAGAAAAAATCAAAACTTGTGTATTTTTATATATTTATATTTATCTATGTTTTATTTAGTGTGTGGCCATGACAATCAGCTGGCAAAGCAGAATGACAATTGAGACTTACCTTGTTGAACTTTCAGTGTATTTATTCTAGTTCTTTCTTCATAACGACATCAAGTATCTATTGCTTCCCAGTCTTCTGTTGAATGCTGAGGTTTTTCTCTCCCCACACATTTTCCTTTTTACATCTTGAAGAATTTTCTTGCCGTAGGCTTTGTCAGGCATATTCAATGTTGAATCTATGTCAGCTTTTCAGTGTTTAGAGAGAAACTCAAAATCTTGTTCCCTGCAGCTTTGCAGGGTTTCACTTGGGAGCTATATGTACAATTGTGAGCTGAGATTCCCCACTTCAGATGATTCAAAGTTGCCTTTGGCTCTAGAGTGGTCAAACACATAAGAATAAATTGATGTTTCTTGTATGAAGAATGTATGGGTGTGATGTGTTTCACTGGATCCTTTGCTTTTGTTACCATGAGGTCAAACACATTTTAGATGAAGCCAGTTGGTTTTTAAATTTCTAGGATCCAAAATACAGTTCAGTTTTAATTTTAGAACTTTCTAAAATTTCCCTAAAGATGTTACTGAATGCATTATAAGGCATATGTAATGGAACATAAGTGTTGTGTTGTACAGTTTTATTTGTGTTAATTCAGAATGATGTGAGATCTTGCCCATAACCAAAAGGAGGGGCATCTTCCACTTCCTGCTCTTTTAGGTGTATAAATCTAATGCCAGTCCTTTTTGACCCTGCCTTGTGACATTTACCTCCTTCTCTACTGTAGACCTAGGGAGGAGGTATAAAATCTGAAAAAAAGGTTTTAATTCTTTTTTTTTTTCACTTCTGAAAATATCACCACAGTGTAGAAAAATACCATCCTAGTGTTGTAGTTTGTGAAGATTGTGAAATGCTTACCTCTAATGCAAAATCTGTTTCCTAGTGTTTGGTGGAGGAAAGGAAAAACAGGGTTTTTGAGTTCATACATGCTGCAGAGATCACCAGCCCTTATTTTTGAGTGAATGAAAGAACTTTATGGATGACTACTCGTGATAGTATCTTACTACTGCATTTGTTGCATTTAGTAAATAAAGATTAAATTGTCAGAAAGAAATATGATTTACTATCGATGTCTGTGTCCTGTATTTTAAAAATGTGGAATAAGCCTTTAGCTAATATGCTCTCCAAATGAACGCTTCAGGTTTGTTGGGGTTTTCTTGCCACTGGGGGGCTCCCATATTTAACTGAAGTTCACAACAAAGAAAAAGGGAAGATAAAGCTCTCCCAAGTGTAGAAACATAACTTTCCAAACTGTCCAGAGAAAGTTCTGAAGCAAAGTATTGTGTATATGGATTATAAGTTAGAATTTTGTACCTCTGAAAACTCTGTATTTCTGTGGTGTAACTATTTCAAGGACGAATTGCATGTGTAATCACTGAGTAAACATGTAGTAAAATAACTTGCATTAAAAGTTCTTTTATCTTAGTATGTATGGTATATATACCTTTTTACTTCCTAAGTGGCTGGAGCTCCCAGCTGTCTGCAGTAAGATGCTCACCTGAGCTGGGAGAAAGCAGCAAGCCGTTGCTCCCAAGCACTGTCAGCTTGGCATTGAGAAGCAGCAGATCCACAGTAGGGGTGATGTGTATAAGGATAAGTGGTTGAGATTTCTGGGGCAGAGGGGAAGAGATACTTCCGTCCAGGGTTTTTGCTTGAATACTGCTTGAGATAACCTTTAGCTTGGTGTTTCATGAAGGTATTGTATTTTGTATTTTAACTACTGCTGTGATAACACTGTATTATTAAAGTCATTGAGCAGGGCTGGCCACTTACTGTAGAAAGTTCCAAACAGTGTAGCCTTGAGACTGCTGTTGAGAACCGGAAACTACCTGTGTTCTGTTTACGTTTCAGCACTAGTTTGGAAACTACATGTGTTTTTATTTTGTATTTTGCTGGCTGTATTACAGAGGTGGAATATGAAACAGCAAAGGAAGTACTTCTGATTGTGTAGTTATGGTGTTTACTCTGTAAAATTTCAGCTAAAATACGTCATTCAGTGTACATCATATCCATTGTGTTTTCCCAAGCAGATAAAAACAGTTTAATGTGAGCTAATAAAAAAATAAGGCTCACAGTAGTTGTGTTTTGGTGTATAGGGAATTTCCTTTAAAATAGTCTATTTTGAAACATATATTGGATCTACATGAGCAGTTGTCTAATCAAGGGAAAATAAACTTGGCTGTATTACAAGAATGCTTTTGATCAGTCTACCTTGGCATCTGTTGACTTCAAGCAGAGAGGCAGAATGAGTTCTGTGTGTTGAAACAAAGATTTTCTGTCTTTAAGCAGTCTGATTTCACCTGTGTTCTTTGATTTAGATGTTTGTTATCAGTGTGCTAGTGTCACCTCTAGAAATTTATAATAAAGTATAAAAATGTGTTTTTATATCTTCAATATCTTTTCTGACAGCAACGATTTCGTGAACTGGATGATAGGAAGCGAGTTCTTGTAGAGAACTGCAAGGAATTGCTGAAAAAAGCTCAGCAGGTCTGCAGACTGGGTCTGGATGAACATCTTCCAAAAGAATTTCAAACTGTATGTACAAAACAAGATCTCTGCATACCTCTTAGATTTTGGATGTTGTACACCAGTCTGACTTTTCCAGCCAAGAATATTGTGTCTATATTAGAAGGCTACCAGTAAAGGATCATGACTACTTCTGTTAGTTTTGCTTCATGTATTGTCGCTTAACCTTTTAAAGCACCTTTAAATAGTGCTTTAAATAGATATCTAGGGATATCTTCTGACTATCACTTTGTTCTATGCACAGGGGAGAGAAAATTTGATCTAAAATTTCAGTTAAAATTTGTAGTCTTGTGTTCACACAAATAATTAGAGGCCATATTTTTCTATCTTCTTGCACTAACAGAGCAATAAAAAAGAACTGAAGCCTGGGCCCACCTGAAGACCTGAAGGTCTTCCCAGCCCCTAGAAGTATTTGTATGGCTTAACTAGCATAGCCACTGGCTTATACCAAATCTGTGAGCATCTGTACCTGCACAGGATGGGCAACTAAGGAGTAATTAATTGTATATCTGTTACATAGTAGCACTTCAAGCCTTCTTTCTCTGTCCAGAACAGTCTGTGGGGGAATCTTGCTATGTTAAATTTTGAATATGTGACATCCTAATTAAAACTAATAGAATATTTTATGGCTTATTCAATTTCTTTTTAACAAAATTGAATTCTTCATTAGCATTGCTGTGTAACACATACATCCTCTCTCTTGTAGGCTTTTCAGGCGCTTCCGTCCACATTGGAGGAAATTGATGCTTTTCTGAACGAAGAGAAAACTAGGGCCTCCTGTTTCACAGGCCTGAATGCTTCAGTATGTTCACTGCTTTCTCCGTGTTCTCCCTTCCTCCCCCTCCACCCATATTGTACTTGCTTCCCACTCTTGTGTTAGATCTCTTGGTATAATAAGCTAGACAGCAGGAACAATGTGCTGTAAATGCCAGATTCTGCATCTATTAGAATTTTAAGTAGATTCTTCCAAAAGAACAGTGTGTTCTGTGCCTTTTAAGAAAAAAAGTTGCAGTAACCTGAAAGAAGCAATGCTTTACAATTTCTTTGCTTTAAAGCTAGAAATGCATCTTGTTCAGTGTGCAGTGCAATAATCTGTAATGGTGCTGAATTGAATCACTATAGTGTGATATTTTTATAGTCAAGGTTAGAAGTGGCAAACATTTTGTTGACTGCTTGGGGTTTTTTATTTTGGCAGGTTGTTGAAGAATATGTTAAGCAGACACAAGAAATAGAGCAGCTGACAGTGTATCTAGAGGAAAAGAAAAAAGAATTGGATAACTATGGGCAAAACATTTCACAGGTAATGGCTGAAATTATCACTTACGTGTCAGTATGTCTGTTTGAATAGAACGTATGTACAGAAATAAAGGGTAACGTTCCAAGTAGTTTTGAGATGTTAGCTTCTGTAATTAGGATTATATTTTTAATGTATTTAAATGCTATCTCTAAATGAAAATTCAGTTATTAAAAATTGGTTTACGTGGATATGTGTGCTTCTAGGTCAAAGAAAGGTGGCTAAATCCTCTGAAAAAGCTTATTGAGCAGATTAATGTGAAGTTCAGTAACTTCTTTAGTGCTATGCAATGTGTTGGTGAAGTTGATCTTCATGTGGAAAATGAGGTATGATATATTTTTCATATGGAAGAATAATGTTCTATTTTTGTGCCTTGAATGTCTCCAGGGATGGGGAATCCACCACCTCTCAGGGCAACCTGTTCCACTTTACTACCCTCACTGCAAAGAATTTTCTCCTCACATCCAGCCTGAATCTCACATCTTTTATTTTAAAACTATCAACCCTTGTCCTATTGCAGCAGGCTCTGCTGCAAAAGTTCCTCCCCATCTTTCTTATATGCCCCTTTTAAGAACTGAAATGCTACAATCTTCCCCAGGCTGAAAAACCCCAGCTCTGTCAGCGTTCCTTAAAGGAGAGGTGCTTCACCCTTCTGATCATTTTTTGTGCATTCCTCTGGACACTTTCCAAAACAGGTCCATATCTTTCCTGTACTGAGGGCTCCAGAGCTGGACACAGTACTCCAGGTGGGGTCTCAGCAGAGCAGAATAGCCTCTTGTGCCCTCAGTAGCATTTACAGGCATGGTTTACCTCTGATGAGGAGTTTAAAGCATCTGCAGTACCTTTGGGAGAAATGTTCAGAGCAGTGGGCTGAAGAGAAATTGGGTATTTTGTTTTAAATTGGTCTCTGTAATGATGATTTTAAGACTTGTATATGCAGTGCATAGACTCCAGAATGGTGAAAGTTGACACTTAGACATTTTTTTGCTGTTGTAAATTACTTGAGCAGCTTTTCTTAATTTTTTTAAGTGGTAGTTATTATTGGAGGCAGAACAGCGAGTGACTGACAGGGCTCTTTACATGAACTGCATAAAAATGTTTACATAGAAACTAATATAATGAAACAGTAAGACATTAAAACATGGACTTTTCAGTTCTTTTGATAGTTAGCTAGAGAGTCAGATCCATATCACACCAATATCATCTTCTATGTAAAAGTAAGCTGGGAGAGGGTAAACAGAAAAATAGTAAAGGAGTTTGAAAGCAAAGGGAGTCCTCTGGACTGTCATTCTGAATATCTTTGAAAATTTTTGCTTTTCTCTTGCAAAGGTATCACAAATATTTTAAGAGGTTAATTAGTGTTACTGTGCCAATGACTAAAATTTTCCTCAAGGGATCATTGCCTCTCATACAGAGGGGTGAATAATCTGTTCTAGAGCCTGGATTCCTTCTTTATAGAATCATAGAATCATAGAATAGTTAGGGTTGGAAAGGACCTCAAGATCATCTAGTTCCAACCCCCCTGCCATGGGCAGGGACACCTCACACTAAACCATGCCACCCAAGGCTTCATCCAACCTGGTCTTGAACACTGCCAGGGATGGAGCATTCACAACCTCCCTGGGCAACCCATTCTAGTACCTCACCACCCTAACATCCAGTCTAAACCTCTGCTGTTTAAGTTTTAACCCATTACCCCTTGTCCTGTCACTACAGTCCCTAATGAATAGTCCCTACCCAGCATCCCTGTAGGCCCCCTTCAGATACTGGAAGGCTGCTATGAGGTCTCCATGCAGCCTTCTGTTCTCCAGGATGAACAGCCCCAACTTTCTCAGCCTTTCTTCATACAGGAGGTGCTCCAGTCGCCTCATCATCCTCGTGTCCCTCCTCTGGACTTGTTCTAACAGCACCATGTCCTTTTTATGTTGAGGACACCAGAACTGAACACAATACTCCAGGTGAGGTCTCACAGGAGCAGAGTAGAGGGGCAGGATCACCTCCTTCTTTGCATATAGCTCTTTTGCCCTGATCCGTCAATATCAAGAGAGAGATGCTTGAAGCATCTTTATTAGAAATATTCTTGTGACACTGAAGTTCAAACCTCTGTTAGCCTCTTCTGCAGGAACCTTGTGATCTGATGATGTCCTTGGGGATAGCACTTCGCTAGATTCTTCCTTGACTTCATAGCAGAAACCTTAGTGAATGTTTTGACTTTCCTGATAGCACTTGGTAGTGCTATTCAGAGTAATTCAGAGTAATAACCATCACCTTCCTCAGTTCCCCACAGGGAGTTTTGAATGTTATTCTTGTCAGCTCCTGGAATATCTGTCAGTTACATGAACTGGCACTCCCAGTAGTCTGACAAGAAAGGCCTTGCTTTCTGATGCTATTGCAGCTGTGCTGGAGGGTGTATCTTCTTTACTGGAGGTTTTGCCAGCCTGTACCTTGTACGCTTCTCCAAGCCTAGTTTCAAATAGTGCCAGTGCAGCTGAAAGTCCAGTGGGCCTATAGAAGTCTTGGGTCCTGTATTTTATTTCTCCATGCATGAGGTTGTTGTGTGATGTCCCTCAAAGATTCACAGTTCCTGGTTTCTGTAACACTGGTACACCAGGAACACCAGAGGTTTGTAGTACATGAAAGTAAATGCCAGTATCAGACCTTACGTTTTCCAGTCCTGAGGATGTTTGTCTGCCTGCAGGTGTAGTAAAACACCAAAAGATGGCTTGATTTTTCTGATTTAGCAGATGAGCTCATCTGAGAGGATTTAATAGGTCCTCTCCAATGTTGAGTAGTATCTAGTATGTACATTACTCATCCCAAAGCAAGACCTGAAGGTATCAAGCTGAAAATTATTCCTACAGACTTGAAGCTCCTTAAGGGAATTTTAAATCTTGTAAGGTATGACTTACTTACTTCGTGGTAAGTAGAAGACCATTTTAGACCTGTTCATCATAAAACCCAGCCCTAAAATGACTCAGCTCTGCCAGGTCACTCAGGTTCATTTGCCTGTTGATGACTGTGGTATGTGGCAATTTGAATCAAACTGGAATGTGCCAGCTTCTGTGGGCTGGAGGTCTCAGGGTTTCTTTGTCAGGACCGTCCTTTCTGAGTTTAGTATTCCAAGAGTAACAATCAGGAATCACTTCCGCTCCTTTCTTGTACTCTAGACATCAGAATTGTTACGAAAAGAACATGAGTTAGTTACCTTCAAGTGCAGGATATAGGCTTCCACAGTGAATATACACAGTCCTCTTGGAACTCATATTTCTGAAACTTTTGAATTTTTCCTGTAGGTCTTATTAACTCGATTAGATGCATATAGAGATTGCATCTTATGTAGACTAAATGGTAAGCAGTCAGTATGGGTTTTCAGCCCGGGGGATTGCATTCTCATTCCTGCACTGGGTTTACCTGAACTTCAGAAATACCAATAAGTACTTGGAAGATTTCTTCCTCTAATTATGAATGTATTTCCTTGCTTGAGTTGTCTTTTGAACCACATGGGTTATCCCCATACTTATGCATCATTGACTTAGACTGCTGATAAGTGCCTGTTTTCTGTTAAAAAGAAAAGGCTGGGGTCAGAATCCACGTGTAATTTTTCTGACTGAGCATGAAAGTGAAATTGCTGTCATGGTGGATTTTGTATGGGCTTTGTATCTCAATCAACTAGTGGAGGAAAAGTGAAGGATTTAATTAGACTGCTTGTGCTTTTAACAGGTTCAGATGGGATTTTAACACACACACAGACCATGACCCCCATAACCCCACTGTTCAAGTTGATAGGATCATGTACCCTAATGCATTTTTTCCAGTGAATTTACAGGCGTATGGTTTGTCCTTTTTCTAGCCAAGAATTTTTCTTCTTGTTGCTGTTCTTGATACTGAGTCTTCCTTATGAAGAATTAGAAGTTAACAAATCACTATCACAGGGAGAGAGTAGTGTTGAAAATTCTCTAAGAAGAACAGATCAAGAGTTAAGAAAAATATATTAAATAGAATTAATATATTGATACCAAGTTGAACATAAATTTCCTTTAGTTTGCATGCTATTATCAAATAAGCTGTAGTACAAGAAACTGAGTTTAATGGGTGTTGGTTTTTATAGGAGGAGTATGACAAGTATGGGGTTCGCATCAGAGTCAAATTCCACAGTAGCAGTGAACTTCATGAGCTGACTCCGTATCATCAGAGTGGAGGTGAGAAAAGTGTTTCCACTATTTTGTACCTGATGGCTCTACAGGAACTCAACAGATGTCCTTTCAGGGTTGTAGATGAAATAAATCAGGTGAGGATCAATAGTTGAGGTATCTACCTCTTACTGTACAGATGCTTATAACATAGTGGAGAGAGCAGACTTTTTTTTTTTTTCCTTCTTTTTAGGGAATGGATCCAATAAATGAGAGAAGAGTTTTTGAAATGGTTGTGAACACTGCTTGTAAAGAAAGCACGTCTCAGTACTTCTTTATTACACCAAAGGTGCGTGGCAGAAAACGAAAGTTTAATATGTAGAAGAATTGAGTTTTGTGTTATATCATCCCTATAAACAATGCAAAACTTACCTCTGTTTTACTGAAGAACTTCATATTAAAAGTTAACTGTAAGGGAATTTGTCCATTTTAAGGACAGTCCTGGCAAGAATTCAGACAACTTACACCAAAGCTCACCTGATCATAAACACATTATGGAATTGTGGCCTCTGTGGAAGTAAGTTAACCATCAGTGGACAGGGTACCGTGTTACAAGGCTGTCAAATGGAATGCCTCTAGCTCACACAGAATTGGGATTGTATCAGAGACCAGCTTCCAAACAATTCAAATAATGATATTGGAACAGGTTGGTGCTGCTGACATTGAAAGAACTAGGGAAGTCCCACAGTAATAGATGAAAAATATTCAAGCAATAATCTGAAATTTACAAGCTCAGATATGATCAGTGCTATGCTCTATGGAGAGTGGCTCAAAGACGACTTTATAATCAAGAGTGACCAGTGCTTAACTGTGCTCTTCTGCTAAAATAAATATATATAATTGGCTTACTATATGATGCAGTGATAGATGCTGTGACTTAAAAAGACTAATAAGTAGGGTAGCTGTTCACCTGAAGAGTCAACAGAAGCTAAGGTTATGTGCAACTTGACCCAAACCAGATTGAACTAGTAAAGGTTACTTGTACACCACGGAGATAGCGTTCAGTAATGGGCTGTATGCTTTTTTTTAAGATACCAATTCTCCTGCATCCTGTACTTCACTGTGTATTAGAAAATCTGGCTAGTACATGCTACTCTTACCTGTAAACAGCAGTTGAAGGGCCTGAGAAAAGCCTCCTACAGCATGTGCTAGACTGAAAGTAGAAGGAAGGTGATGCTTTTTGTTCCTTTTGATCTTGGAGTGTACTTACCTCCGCACAGTTTGGTCATTTCCTATCCATATTACTTCTTTCTTGTTTTGGGTGCTATCTATCCTCTTTTGTCATCTGTTTCTGTCATTATTGGATTTGTTTTTCTGTGCTCTCTTCTACTTTGAGGAATTAGAGAGCGGTTTGGATATTAATAGGATAGGAATAGCTCTACTAACTGTAATGCTTCCCCCATATAAGCACCTGTACAACATGACTGACTGAGGTTCAGAGTCTGTTTTAAAAGTTGTGCTCATTGTCAAATTACTATGAGTAGAGAAGGGAGAAAGCTGAGTGTGAAGAGCTAACCAGAAAGATCAGAGTAAAACTGAGAAAGCAGAAGTAAAAAAAATTCAGAGGCTAAAAAAAAATCCATTTAAACATATAGTAAGAGGAAGATCAAGGAATGTGCTGCCCTACTATCCAGCAGCAAGAGATGCATTTATAAAGGTGGCCAAAGGTATTTGTATTTCTTCTTTCCTCTCTCTCCCTCTCTCTTCTGCAAGTCAGCGGTCACCACAGTTAATATGGTGAAGTTGCAATGGCCTACCACAAAGAACATTACTGAGACAGCATTTCATGTAAAGGTTTTAGCTGATGAGATGGTTTGAGTGGGCTGCATCAGAGGATAATTACAAGGCTGTACAGAGCTGGCCAAGGAGAAAGTCAGACTCTGCTCTTCGAGTGGCTTACCTGCAGTTCCTGAGGCTATGCTATATGTCATCACATACTAGAAAGCATGACAAATTGTCATGCTAAGCTAAATTCTGTGTATGTATCCAGTGGATACAGGGAAAAATGTTACGGTTTTGTTCAGTATGTCGACACCCCAACTATATTTTTCAGCAAGCTACAGAGTGGAAGAGGTATAGATTTAATATGCAGTAGAAGTGATTAAGAAAATTGCATTCTGAATCATGATTTACTGTCAGAATGAGTAGATGAACTAATTGTGTTCTTTAGGAGTGAGTGATGGGTTTGAAAATCAGTATTTTTAATCAATATTAAAATCAGTATTTTAATATCAATCTATGCTGAAGCAGATTACATGTTAGACATGCAAATAATCATGAATGCTTGTTTGCAGTAGAGCAAACAGAGAATTCAAAACAATCTAAAGGTGAGGTAACTTATTTTGAAAATGGAATGCATTTTAGAGTGGACAAGCAAATAATAGGGCATTTGAGTGGAAAAAATTAACAACAGCATCAGTTCTAAGGCAGGCATGCCTAAATGACATGAGAGAAGTTACTGTGGATAACAAGCTGAGTATCAGTTACAAGGCGATTGCTGAAAGTCTTCTCCAGAGCACTGCAGATAACCCCACACCTTGCCTGAAAAGTCTGTTGGGCTTGTGCCTGAGGAGATCTAGACTATAAGTGTTGAGTTTTGGCTGTTATACTTCAGAGAAGACGTGCAGTGCTTGGAGTTACTCCAGAAGCCAACAGTGCAACTTTACGAAGTTTTGAAAGTTTTGATTTTCCACTAGTGGAAATTGCTTGGTTTAGAGGAGCACAAGAGAGAATTGTGCCCAAGTAACTCTACATCCTGCCCTGCCCTGTCCTGGAAAAAAACAGTCAGTTTTCTCTGCCTATTGTGGATACAGCAAAAAAGTAATGATCTCATTTGCACATGAAGGTACAGGTACAAAGGTTTTTAAATACCAAGATTTTTCTGTAGTAAGAACAGTGAAGTATTGAAATGGCATGAAAAATGAGTGGAGTCATTTGGGGCATTTCTAGGAACAAATGTGTGTCATCTGTCAGAAAAGCTATAATCCTGCTGTATTGATCCTGTGAGCTCTAAGGCTTTATGTAGACCTCCTTCACCTTTTGTAAGTAACATGGAACATTCTGACATCAGTTATTTTGACTTTGGCTTTTGTGTTTTTCACCAGCTCCTGCAGAATCTTACTTACAATGACAAGATGACGGTGTTGTTTGTCTACAATGGACCTTTTATGTTGGAGTCAATCAAATGGAACTTCAAGGCTTTCTCTAGGCGCCGGCGGCGACTTGGAAAGATAGCTCAACAGTGATACAGAGATACATATATATAGAGATATATATAAATGTATTCTGGTTTTGTAGAACTGTTTGGAACATCTGGCTTTCAAGACTTCAGATATTGAGAAAGACGAGAACTGCAATGAGCTGATTAAGAACTCTGATTCTTAAAACTTGTGTAACTGATTTGAAGTACATAATTTTTTCCCAAAAATCTTTCGTAGTGGCCTCTTTTTCCAAAGAACCTACTTTTTCTTAATAATAGGTTTAAATAAAAAGGAAGTTTCATGTATTTTGCTCTTTTATCAGTAGTGTACCATCAGAAGTACAGTTAATTTTATAGATTACACTGGATTAGTTTTGTGCCTGGGTTTTTCATTTTTTGTTTTGGAATTTAGAAAAAAAATTGCTTTTGATAATAGTGTTTCCTTAACACTAAGTAAAGTATATTCTCTGAAATTTTCCTATTGAAATAAAAACTTTAAATGAAGAACATTTGTAGGAAGATAATAGTTTGTAAGTAGATGTGTATTAATTTTTGTTTTGTGAAAACACCTGAAATTAGTATAAAGAATGTATTATTTCTATAGTAATCTACTATATTATTGTTATTTATTATTTTTGCACTAATATTCTCTTTTGTATTCCTGGAAAGATATGGTCTTTATTTTTCTACCGTGTCTCTCAACAAGAAGATTGACAAAGAGACAGGTGTTTTTTTAGCAATAAGCTGGTTAACTTGCAAAAGTAAAACTAAGCAATATGTAACTTTTTTATTGCTTTTATAAAGTAAAACTTGATATGTTTTTGATAATAGATGGCAAAAATAGTCCTGCTGATTTCATTTGTAAGTTAAAACCATGAGGTTTTTTACAAAGGTTCAGCTGTATTGAAGTGGTTGTGTATGCAATGGCTTTTCAACAGATAGCCGTAAAATTCATGGGTGGAGTTCTGGCTACTTATAAGCATTTGAAAGTAGATATTGTCAGAAGAATGTTGAATACAAAAAAACCCCACAACGCTTTATACTAAATTGTGAAGGGTATGATTTTTAAAGAAATGAAAACTACAATTGATATGTAAAATGTATGAAGAAAATTATTGAGTCCCAGGACACCATCTGAAAATATGCAACATCCTTGTTTCCACAGGGGAAGTAGCCTTCAGTAGAACTTTATGCAAAATCTGGTGTCCAGCTCATTTTGAGTAGGACTTTTCGTAACAGCATCCTGTGAATGAAATTTGCCAGTGGAAATCATACATTAGAACATTAGAATGAGAGAAACAAAATAGCCTCTCTCCAAAACATAAGCTAGGATTTAGAAGGTTTTGGATATAAACACTGATGGGGTGTTATAAATATGTAAAGGATGGGTGTCAGGATGATGGAACTAGGCTTTTTTCAGTGATATCCAGTGGTAGGACAAGGGACAATGGATGTAAACTGGAGCATAGGAGGCTCCACGTTAACATCAGGAAGAACTTCTTTACTGTGAGAGTGACCAGAGCACTGGAACAGGTTGCCCAGGGAGGTTGTGGAGTCTCCTGCGTTGGACATATTCAAGGCCCGCCTGGACAAGTTCCTGTGTGATGTACTCTAGGTTACCCTGCTCTTGCAGGGGGGTTGGACTAGATGATCTTTTGAGGTCCCTTCCAACCCTTGGGATTCTGTGATTCTGTGATAACAGCTTTTAAGTACTGCAATTTTTGGGCTGAATAGATGTGTGTTAAGGAAATAGAGAGCTACACGTTCTTCTGTCGCAGACCACTGTTGAACAATTGAGCTCTTGTCTGTGAAATGAGTTCCTGCAGCAAGTTCCATAAGGGTTAGTGTCCGTACACAAATATTTGACAGAAGAATTAAGAGTGTGGAAACTTTTGCTGTAGTCCAGGGGTTGAGTGGGCCAGCAGAGTATCCTCAAGTTAATTTAGGCTACATGCCTATCTATGAACTGTATTGCAAGATTAGGATTTTAAATGTGTTCTTTCATCTTCAGAATACTTGGCTTCTCCTAACTTCTAAGGTGATTTTGGTTTTGGATTGTTTTGGGTTTGTTTGTTTGTTTGTTTGTTTTTTAATTGAATGAAAATACATGCATTCTGTTTGGTCTCTGAGGATCACTGTATGAAAAGTGTAATTTGTTTTCAGTGTCTAAATAACTGAAACTACTTACCTGATTGTTAGAACTCACTTTTTCTGTGGCTAGACAGCACTATTCTTAATGCTGTCATCTTAGAACTTCCTGTGATTTCCTCAGAGTTCAGTTCCATTCTCATATTTCAGACTGAGGTATGACATGTAAGTCTTACTTATTTCAAGAGGATGGCACTTCAGATCCTGTCATAGAAATTGTCTTCTGGATACATGCCTGCCATACTGCACAAGTGAAGAGGATGATGGGCTTGTGGGTGTTCGCTTTTTCCTTAGAGGTACGTCAGCTATTGACCAGAGGTCCTGATTTTGATGTATCTGGCCACAATCTTAGTATGATACTACCATTCATATTAACTTACCCCAGAAAATGTTGTCAGCTGCAGAACTGTGCCACTGTCATGCTAGTGACCAACAGAGCTTCACTGTCCAGCAGCTCTGCTAGCTAAAGCCCTTAAAGAACTGTGAAACCAACTTTGTATGAAAGCAGCCCTTGCTATTTACATGTAGGCTATACAACATGTCTGTAGCTGCCCATATCATGTTAGTAACCTGCTAGTTCATGTGACAGGTGCATCCTGTGCACATGCAGACCTGGCTTCAGAGGAAGTCTCTAACTGGATAGTATATTCAGCCATGAAAATCCACAGAGTCATTTAGTGTAGTTACAGCATTACTTTTCACTCCTTACCTGCATATAGGGCCCTTCCAAGCTGCCAGCTTTCTTGCTGTTCCTCCTGCTTTGCTACTGCTATTCAGCTCCTCGGGGACTCTTACTATAAAACCTGTGGAGTTAATTTCAGTATAACTTTGAGGAGCAGGGATGAGTGAGAGCTTAGGTTAAATATACATGTAGGATCCAGTTTTTCCTGCTGACTAGACAGGACCTCTCAAAAATGCAGAAGTGGAAAGACCTCAAATAGTCCTGACAGCTGAAGCATAAATTGAGCTTTCTCCAAAAATAGGTACTTTTCCCTGTTGTAGACCAACTAAAGACTGGCAAAGATCCTTTTCCATCACCATCTGCAGTTCTGACAAACATCTGTGTCTGCTCATGTATTGAGACAGAAGCAGCATGGAAATTGTGACTTACTGTGAGAAATATAAAGGTCTTGAGAAGCCAAATACTGGAAAGCAGTTACAATTCACCTTTTACTGTTTTGTGATTATAAATGGCAGTAATGCATGTGTGTTATTGTTAGTCAGGTTTTTAGTTGGATGAAATGGCAGACCAGAAGGAAGAGGGACCCTTGCACAACTGCAGTTCTTTTAACATGCTTATGTGAAGCTTAGGCATTTATTGGGGAAAAAAAATTGATGAGGCCTGTCAAAGCTGTTGCTGGCTGGGAACATCTGTTCTGCAGGGTTTGGAGTTAGTGAGAGATGATGAGACACATGGAGCTGGTCTGGATTATAGGATGCTTACCTGAAAAGCATGATAAGTGCTCTTTAGGGGCCAGGACACGTACCTGCTTCAGGCCTGACAGCAAATTTCACTTAGAGTTAACACTACTGGAAGCTTTTCTGTATGGTTTGTGCCAGGTTGCCCTCTGTTTTATTACTAAACTCTCTGGCTCATTCTTCCTTTCTAGAAGCTTCTGAACCATCTTCAACCACTATGCTATGGATAGTGGAAACTGACTTGGGTTTCTTCTGTGAGCCCACAGTTACCTGCTTGTTCCCTTTGAAGGCCTCTTAGTTTTCTGAGTATCACTTACTAAGAGGTCATAATTTTCGCCTTCCTTTTGCAATTCCCATGCCATTCCTTAATGTCTTCTTGAGAGTAAGTGTTAGAGGAAACAGATTAGTAAGATGTGGAGTTTTTCATTCTGTTTTACAAATACGTGTGTAAAATTTAAGGTGTCTGCGCTGTCTGCGCTTAGGCTTTGGATAGCAGGGTTTACCTGGGGGAGGGAAGGAAATGTGAGGAGTTCTGTAATTCAAGATGCTTGGTGTCTGCTGAGCTGAGCAGGGGTCCTGTGGCTGTCCTCAGGCGTTGCCTGAGGAGTGGTCACACACAGTGCATAATTCTTTCTCTTGTCCCTGCACTGCACAGCCTTCAACACCACCGGTGCTGAGCAAGAAGCACCACACCAATGTGAGCAGCTGCACTGGTTCAGCAATACCTAGTAACTACAGATAAACTGTAATCTTATGGACATTGTTTTGGTGATTGTTTTCTTTCCTCTCTCCTGTCTTTATTTGGCTGCTTATTGAAAGGTGCACTGTAGTTTCTTCAGATTTGATCTGCACAGTGTCTCATGGGAGGTGTCTGACAGGAAAGCTACATAATGGGAAGCGGAGGAAACCTTGGCACTGTAGCTTCACTGTAAATAGCTCTGTGCCAGAATTACTCTCTTTAGTTCTGACTCACTGAAGTGCAACGTCCAAAGCAAATTTTCCTAGAAATTTTTGTTACACAAGCATTTTTTTCCCCCCAGTACCTTGATAATTAAGACTAAACCCAGGTTTTACTACATCATAATTTGGAGAGGAAGGAGATGGGTAAGGGATTTAAATCCACCTCTGCTCCAAGAAAAATGTTCCCCTGTCCCAGGGATGAAAATTGCAGGAATGTTTCTCTGCAGTTGCTCTTGCAGTCTAGGCTTGCCAAGAGCCATGCTACTGCTGTGGGGCTCATTGATCCAGCTGCCTTTTGAATATTACAACAGCCTGGATGAAGGGCAGTGTTTGTATGTGGATGTAGTAGTTACTACATTTTACTTCAGTGCTAACTTTAGCCATTGACAAGTCTGAACGTTAAACAGGGAGCAGGGAGATGAGTGCAGGGCCAGATGTGTTTAGCCATCAAAAGCTTTTCAGGCATCGCTGTGACAGCACTGAAAGCCAGCAGGGAAAACATGAAAAAATAAAGACCGGTATCAACAGCCAAGGCAGAAGGTGCTAGAGGTGATAACCTACACTATTGCAGCCTCCCCTCCTGTGGCTCAGCTCTTTTGCAATGGCACAATCCTCTTCTCTGGGCTTTCCACCACATCCCACCATCTTTTCTCCACTACTCTTCTGGCCCCTGGCTGCTCTCTAAGTAAAACTCCAATTATTCAATCTTCCTCCTGTTGATCTAATACTCCCCTAAACCAGTGTTCATTGATAGTTGTAGTTTTTGCTGGGATAGAGTTAATTTTCTTCACAACAGATTCTCTGGGGCTGTGTATTTAGGTTTGTGACTGGAACACTGTTCTTAAACTAGGGATGTTTAGCCATTGGTGAGCAGGGCTTGCATACCACCAAGGCCTTTACGGTTTCTCATGCTGTCTCACCTGCATAAGAAGTTTACGAGAAACTCAGAGGGGGCACAGTGACTCCAAGCAACCAAAGTGATATCCCATAGCACATGACGTTGTGCTCAGCAGTAAAAGCTGGGGAAAGAAGAAGGAAGGGAGGACATTTGTAGTTAAGTCTTCCCAGGTAGCCAGTCTGTGTGGTGGAATCCTGCTTTTCTGGAGAAATGCCTGAAGGCCTGCCTGCCCATGGGAAGCAGTGAATGAATTGCTTATTTCACCTTGCTTGTGCACATGACTTCTGCTTTCCATATAGCCTTCAACTCAACCCAGGAGTGTCCTCACTTATTCTCTGACCCACTCCACTGCAGGGGAGTGAGCAAGTGGCTGCCTAGGGCTGAGTTGCTGACCGGCATTAACCCACAACTACAATTTATGTTGCTCTCAAAACATGATATTGTGCATGTTGTTAGCTGGAGCTTAGTACTGCAAATGATTTATATCAATTATGCACCTGGGCTACATGGAATCTTGGCAAATGTATGAAGCGTGCATTTGTAGAAGAGCAAAGCATATGCTTGCAGACCAACAACCTCTTTGCGAAGCTTGGAGATAAGAACATGGTAAGTAAGCTGCAAAGGAATGACAAAATTCACTTTGTTGGTGATAAGGAACCATGCATAGCAGTGGACAAAGCTGGTTTTGCTAGAAGCAAGAAGGGGTGAGTAGATGGTAACTGAGAGGATGGTGATAGAGGATAACAAGGAACCTGAAAGAACAGAGAGCAGAAGGTGGCACAGATAACATGCAGGTGGTTTAAAGTAAATATATACTTTAAGGTAATTGGGATCACCTAATTTAAAGGAGAAAAGGCTCAGATTCCCCCCTCCCTAGTTTCTAACCAAAAAATGTAGACCATGAACATTATGCTGCTCGATCTTGACTGCAGTCCACTAACAATGATTCTCCTCTGTTTGGATCATGTAGTAGGCTTTTCATTGACAACAAAGGGGGTTTTGGTTGGTTGGTTTGGTTGGGGGTTATTGGTTTGGTTTTGTTGTTATTTTTCCTGAAGAATTACAAATGCAGAGTAAATCCAAATCAGATGACCAGCACAAGGAGTGCAAATGGACTTGCTCTCAGACACCACCAGCAGTATCAGCCTCACACTGTGCTGCTGCTGCAGTGATGCTTAAAGGTCTGTTCAGGTGAAAAGCCACAGATGTTACAGTTTTATTTGTGGCTGAGGAATCTGGATTCTCTTTGTGTCTGCTTCTGAATCCAACTGTGCTGTTCATAAAAGACTTTTTTTTATCAGACTTTTGTAGTATTTAAATTACACTTTGCTGAATAAAATGTACTGGTTTGATGCCAATATAATTAAAGTGGCACAGCCTCCAGTGTGTATGCAGTTCAAGCACAGAAATCAGTATGCTCATGAAGCAGACACCACTCTGAAGGCATATAACTGGACTTTTATGGCATTATATGGCACATTTCCTTTCTTCCATCCTTAGCAGAGAGGAGAAATGAAAATTCACCTTTGCTTTCTGCAGCAGTTGGTCTGTGTTCAGGGCCATGCCTTCCCATGCTATTGCTCAAGTCTGACAGCATCCACAGGGGTGCACCAAGTCTTTGCAATGTCACACATATTCCAGACAAAAGTTACATCACTCCTGGCAAGACTTTTCTGCAGTGTATTAGAGCTTGAAACATCTCCTAAGGCTCAGGTGTTCTCTCCACTAGGAAGGTTTTGGTAGCTGTTTCAATTACATCATTAAAGACAAATATTAAAGGGTTTAAGGTGAAGAATAATAACTTTATGGCAAGTCCTTTAGTATGGGATGGCAGGAGAATAAGGCCAATGCCACAGCCCTGCATGCCTCATTCCTAAAATCCATGACAAGCTAAAAACCGGAAAACCCTCTGATGAATATATTTATCTGCCTTTTGGCCACCCAGCCTGAAGACAGAAAACTCCTCCTCAGCATCCAGTCAAACCTGGAGGCTGCCTACCAGTTTTGTTCCAGATGCAGGTGGCATGCTTCCACCCTCTGTCTCTGCCTATGTTGCTGGAGGACTACATGCTCCCAGGGCCCAGGGTCCCACCTTGCAGTCACACCCTAGCACAGTTCCCACATAACCAGGTTCAGTTAGGTTGTATGCATAGTTGTTTTTAGCAACCATAATGTCAGTGACCACAAATGTCAGCGAGCTTTTTGGCACAGGGTTTCTTGTCTTCCCCTCCTTCAGTGGCTGAGCACGTGGTTTGTTATTCCTCACACCAGAATCCCCTCCAAACCATGGCAATCTCAAGGCAGCAGCGTGGCTGCACAGGCTGAAGCATCATCTCATGGAACAGATGTGTAGTGTAAGGGACAGCACCTGTCTGAGCTCAAAAGCCACTGAGCAATGGGACAGGGACTTCCTGGAGTATGCTCGTGAGGGGACGCTTTCCCCCAGTGCAAGTTGTGTCTGTGCCTCCCTGCAGTAGCAGAGAAGCAATACCTGTGAGAACACCTGGGAAGAGCAGCAAAACAAGCTAAACAGTGACTAGGCACACCATGACCACTGCCTGACTCCAATCATGCAAAACATGCTTGTTTTTTTTATTCCTTTTTCTTTATTTGGACAATATATATACACATATGTACAAAAACATCTATGTCTACTTTTTTTTTCTTTTCTTTTTTTTTTTTTTTTACAATTTCATGTGATTTACAAAACAGGACAGCAAAATAACTTATAAAGGATACGAATACTGTACAAAAATAAAACTGATTAAACTGTTGGAAGTTGGTATTTTACAGTGTTACAGATTGCCAGTCTGTAAAACAGCATTTTGAAGTTGTGTGTTCAGTCTGGTGTATGCTGGGCTAAGTCCCTCTGCAAGCTGGAAACAGACCTGTAATACAGGTCATGAAAAACTGTTGAAGAAAGAAGTTATGTGGTATAGTTGTACCTTTAAAGACATGATCTCTCTACAGTGATGGGCTTTCTTAACCAAAGAGAGAAGCTGTTCTAACTTCAGCACTATCAAGTGATTCCAAAGTAGTACAAGCACAGACAGTGTTAGAGAACCTCATTTTCCTTTTCTTTTCTGACACTTGCAATGCTCTTCAAATCTTCATCTTCAGGATGCAAAGAACTAGCCCACAGTTTGTTTCATGTGTTAGAACCATTGTCTGCTTTTACTAAAAGAAAAAACCCAGAGCCCCCAAATGAAGACAACAATAAAACGAAATCTCCAAACCTGATTATCCCCATGTATTCTGTTAGTGGTTGATGAATTGCATTAATCCCGTCTGTCCAACGCTGAAATACAGCAAACATTACAACGTTACAGCAAATGGGTTACCGTTTAGCAAGGCTTTTTTCAGAAACAGGTTCTTGTCACACACTATGACCCCCCCTTCTCCCCCCTGCCTGTTCAGTCCTTCAGACTTTGTAGGAACAACTACGTTTCTTTATATGTGCATTCTACCCCAAATACACAAGGTGGAAACCATAGATCTGGCCAATTACTTCTATGTATCCGTAAATCCTGGTAGCTAAGTGACCAACACATGTATGCACTGATTTAGGAGCTGCTTATCAGCTGTGGCTTCCCGTCGTGGGTGGTAAGATGTGAGGGTGTCTTGTATTTCACAGGGTCAGGCCTGAAATTTTCCAAGTTCTGCATCCATCCCACAGAATGGCAGCAATCCAGACTGCAGGATGGATTCAGAATGAATCTCACTGGGCTGCAAGTGGCTCTGACCCCACTCAACAAGGCAGCATTAGCAGTGCTGGTAAGCAAAACACTTTCTGTATTTCTCAATCAGCAGAAATACAAAGGCTACCTGTTTTTATCAGGAAGAATGGATGTCCTTCTGACTCGATTTGGACACCAGAAATTAAAGTTTGGTTTCTAAAATAAATGTTTCAAAAAGCTGAAACGGAGGTAGAAAGTGTGCTTGGTTTCCTGAAGTTTTCACTGAAGAAAACACATCCCTTTTTACTCCACACACTGTTCAATATCCCCAATGCCTTAAAAGCAGTTCTCTTCACATAGACGGAATTTATCATGAACTACACAGATTAAAAACACTATATGCAAACTGATTTCTAATGCTGAAAGCCTTATACAACAGTAGAAGAAAACACTCTATTCTCCGAGTTATTTTTTTTGTTTGTTTCTAGGAAGCAAGCTTTTCATCAGGTAAAACGGTAAGATGCTGTAGTTGCATGTGTACTAGCAAGATTGTTTATGTACAGAATTTTACAAGATGACCTAAATTCATCTGCAGTGGAAACGTGATTACTCACAAGATGAATTTGGCCCCAAGTCTCTATAGCAGGTCTGCACCTCCCCTTCCTCTTTGGGAGGAAGGGGTAACAGGAAAAGGTTTCTGGAAAAAATGTGTAAACAGAAGTCTCCCCCCTCTTTTATGCAGCTGGGGAGGGAAAAAGAGAAAACCACTCATAACCTCTTACAGTTTATGCTTTCAACATAAAAAAAAATAATGCAATAATCAGCTAAATGACCACAGCTGAAAATTCTCCTTCAGTGATCTTTCTGCTCCCCTTAAAGAGGAAAAGATAGCTTTAAAATAAAAGTAATTGCTGTTATCAGTGTCTGACGTGCCATGCATGACACGGGTACCAAGAGAAGCTTACACCATAAGGAGTGTAACGACACACCTTGCTTGCTGTATTTCCAGTCAGCTAATGGTTTTCACCCACACTCTATAGAAACAGCTATCAAGATATACAGGAGCCGTCCAGAAGTGCTCCTTACAACAATTCCAGGAGTTTCCATTAGCAGAGTGCTTTTAGGGAAAGGTCTATTCTCTCCATAAAACACACACAACTCCCATAGGACTACATGGGAGCTAGGCAAGGGTATGAAGAGAGTAAATCTTTAAGGCAAGCGTAGGAAGAGAAAAAGCCTTCAAAATAAGCGCAGCAGTTTATAAAGATGGTAACTGCTGTCGTACATCCATTCAAACAAAACACAGCAGAATAAAGCACTGTTAGTGGCATATCTATAGTACAGTACTGTATTTATTGACAAATTAAAAGTATAGGATCAAAGGAGAGACATGTGCTTCTGCTCCCATACCCCTGCCACATATCTAGGCTGACTTGTCTTCTTCCAGATAAATGAATAGCAGAACTAAATACACACATGGTCAGAAAATGACTGAACTGTTGGGGGGGGGAGGGTTCTGCTTTAAGTATCTTCTTGAATTATACATGTCTTTACTGGAAAAGTGCAGCTTATATTCAAAAGTATAGTTAATACAAAGAAAAATTTAAAAGACCCATTTACTTTAATGGGCCTTCTTGAGTATAAATTCATCTTATCATCTCAGACGCTTTTAGTAACATATGTAATGTTTTTTTTAACAGTCTCTTAAAATGCAGGATCATTCTGAGACAGAGGTAAACCCACTTCTACAATGTGCTATGGAGCTTTTATCTGAGTTATTTACGTGACTCGGAAAGTGTTTTTACTCAACAAACTCTAAATACAAGCAGCATTACACTGTTCAACAAAACATGTTCATGACACAGCAATCACAAAGACTTTGGGGTCACGCTACTGCAGGGGCACAGGCCAGACCATCCAGTCACACGTATATACACCAGCATCAACGTTCATTGAGGAGGTCATCACCTCCTCTGCTGGCCATCTCTTTCCTCCTCTCACCCCACAGTCCACTTGCTCTGCACTGCTGTTCGCAGCGCAGGGTGGGGAGGTGGAGGATGGGGTGAGGGGCACGGAGTACTTTTTGAATGTCAGCAACATATGCTTTCAGATGGCAAGGGCGACCGGCGCCGCAGTGGATGCTCATGCTCTGATGCCACTGCCTGCGTCCTCCCCTCTGCTCCCATCCCTGGGCTGGCCCTGCCTTCACAAGGAGCTACTGGAGCTGGACTTTTTGGATCGCTTGATCATGCTGGGGTGGAACTCGGTGTGGCGGCGGGCGTGCTTTGTCAGGTGGTCGCTCCGCATGAACCGCTTCTCGCAGAGGGGGCATCGAAACTGCTTCTCGCCGGTGTGGGTTCGGTAGTGCCGGGTGAGCTCGTCCGAGCGAGAGAACTTCTTAAGGCAGTCAGGCCACGTGCAGGGGAACGGTCGCTCGCCTGCAGGGAGGAAAGCATGACAAGATTTAGGGGACAGCGGTAATGCAGGCCAGCACATACCAGCTTCACCGAGGAGCCAGGGAACACGCTGAGGAGGGGAAAACAACACTTGTTTCTTGTCACCGTGCCAGGGTCTGTAGAGTTGCTGATGACTTGCTTCATCAGGTTTCAGTCTCACTTCCATCAGAAGCCAAAAACCCCTCTAACAGCATGGAACTCACTTTCTGGTGCAGAACCTTACGTGACCCTGAAGACTGTCAAAACAACAGATGAGCTCTGCCTGAGTCTGTGCGTTTTTCATGTCAGGCTCCCTCTAACACTCCCATTCTGCTGAATAATTTGTACAGTTAGAAAGGAAGCCAAAAAAAATCTCTCACCTGGGACAAGCCATTCCAGTACTGGGAGAACTGAGTGGGGAGGAACTGGGGAGAGCAGTGCAGCCTTGGGGCTGCAAACACATATAGCAGAGCTGCTGTAGCTGCAGAGAGAATTGCTGTGTCCCCTATACTCCCTTCTCCCAGAAACCCAAGCTGCTCCACAGGGTATCAGTCTCTTAGATGGCTGATTTGAGGACAGGAAAACTACTTCATCTTTCACAGCTCTATCAGCATAAATGTTTGCTACAATGGTGAAAAGAACCAAGCCGAATGCCTAACCACACCACACCTCTGCTTTCAAAAACAAGGGTCTAAGTATTGAGCAGCACTCACTGCAATCTTCCTGGCACCCCACATTCTTGCAGTTCACTTCTGCGGGTTGCACAGCCTTTGTCTACTGCACAGACCCATTGCCTCCCAACCAGCAAGGCTGACCTTAGTCCATGGCATAGATGGAAATCAAAGATGTTTTAAGTTCACACAAAAGCTTTCAGTCACAGACATCATGCACCACTGCAGTTTGATGACTTAATTCCCTTTCTTAAGAGTCTCCTGAAGGGAATATAAATGACAGCTAGTGACAGCTATTTTTAGCCAACCATGAAACATAAAAACTATCCCAGGAGTTTTTTAGCTTGGAAGAGTTAGAAAGAAACACAGGGACTCCAATAATTCTTGGTACTCTGAAGTTTGGCACAACAGGCAAGCTCACTTTACATTTACAGATCACAATAAAGAGAGTAATTTACAAGAAAGCATGCCTTGTAGTCCTCCCCAGACACAATAGCAGCCACAAAAGGCTAAAGGCCTGAATGAACAGCCCGAGTGCCAGGACAATCAGCAGTAGAAAGTACTGCAGAGCTGCAGGGAGAAGGAAGGGGAGTGGGGAAAGTGACTGACAGCCTTTGGGAGGATGACTGACAACATCCAGCGAGGAGGATAAGAACAGACAAAGTAAACTGAGGTGTAGCTACACCAGGGGTTTACACAGTGATGCAGACATGTTCACGGTTCAGGATCCCAGTGTACAGTGCCCCCTGACAGGCAGCTGCCCCATCCCAGACCGACCAGGGTGCAGCTGGGCAAGGAGAATCACATACCTTACGGCCGCCGCTCGCTCGGCAGCCTGTCACACTGCCTCCCTGAACCTCCTTCCCTCACTTGGCAGCGTTGCTGGTCCCTGGTCGGGAGAGAAGGGTGCAGAGGGAGCACAGGGAGCCAAGCCAGTCTGGTACCCAAGCCCGAAGGAGGCACAGCTGCCAGCTGTCCTGACCTGGGGCTATGTTTTGTATGAACAGGTTTCTTGGCTCCCTGCTGTATGCTGCTGACATGGCTGCAAGCCTTTCCGGACACCCGCCGCCTGATGAAAGGAATTAATTAAAGCAGCACGTAGGCTCACATGTGCCTGAAAGCCACAACTGTGGCCAGGCAGCCCAGCAGCAGCAGTGGGAGCTGCCCAGAGCACTTCCATCACCATCCTTCCCTGGCTTTCCCAGCCCTGCCCAGGATCCAAGGCGAGTGTTTCACTTGTGCTGCTCTTTTGCTATCTATCTCACGGTTTCTGTCACAGCTCCTGGAAGCAGACAGCAGTGGGAGGCGTGGAACAGCTTTCCAGCTCCCCCCAGGAACATGGGAGAAGTGCTATACATCTTGCATGTGTGGAGCCATCTAGTACAGCTCTGTGTCAGGCAAGCACACCCCAGAGCAGTGGGGAGCAGAGCAGGCATCCTGCACCATCCCTAGAAGCCATATTTCCAACCATCTACCTCAGGACAGCTCTTCAGCCAGTGGAAATGCCTAACTGCTACAGGGAGACCTGGTGCTTAGGCTAGATAGCAAGGATCATAGTCTTGGGGGTGCAGCATCTACATTTTAGGTATGGCAGTAACTAACCTGATGCCTAAAAACAGTGTTTCAACACTCGCCCCATACAGCCCTTACGAAACTGAGCTTCCCAGCCCTGCTCCTGGAGCTGCAGGTGGAAAGACAAAACGGGGGCTGGTTACTAGAATTCCCTCTGAAATGTGAAGCATGACCTCCGCCACCATAACCCTGCACACCCATTTCATGTTCCAGAGAGAAGCACTTTCAGGTTATGCAGAGTCAACACAGAGACAGGGCTCACTCGGGATCCCCCGTGTACACCCCCTTCCCCAGAGAACCAGCCTGAGCTTGGCAGGGGGGGCTTGAGGAGGCCATGATGTGCTCTGCACCGTGAGGACAGGCTCTGGTGAGGTGGGAGAGCAGCAAACAGCAGATACCTGCCCAGGTGAGCGGCTGTTCTCCCTCACACACAAGAGCTGCCACCGGGACCCACACCGAGCCCCCCAGGTAGGGTGGTGGTGAACAGCTTCACCACCTCAGCTACAGGAGCCCAGGATGGCTGTCACAGGCACTTTGGAAGCGCATGTACAAAAGTAGGCCAGGCATAATCCCCAGCACCAGGAAGCATTAAACTCCAGACTTAGAGCAGAGACACAAAGGGGAGGGAGGCTTTTCCAGACCCGCAGGGGTTGTCTCTGAGCCTCAAGATCTGCTGCTCCCCTGGATCAGAAAGCTGTGACATCAGGCTGGAGGGCTGGTGCGTCAGTGATGGACTTCATAGGTGCAGAGCACGAGTGGATCATGTATCCAGGAGGCTTTTAAGGCAAGGTAAAGGTGCCTGATAACAGGTGATGACTGTCCACTCAGCAAAGCTCATCGCTGCATCTGGCACATATTTTTAAGCAGCAGAGATGTTCGAGGAGAAGTCCAGTGAGGAAAAACATCTTGCAACTCATATGCAGCAGGGCAGACAATGGCCTGCAGAGCTACAATGCAAAGCTGTGATGCAATGCTGCCTCCATCTGGAGATAACACGGATTTCTATGTCTTGTCTCAGACAAGAAATACCTGTTCCGTATGTTTTTTATCCCCTTAGTTTTGGGAGCAGTAATGCTTGAGCTTGAAAAAAGCAGAATGAACCATCAAAACAGAGTGCTATTATATCCTGGTAGCAGTATGCTACTTATATTTTAAGATATGCCTTAGATGGGATTCCCATCAAGAGATGAAGGAATGGCCAATGGTGCTATCACCATACTTTAGAACTATTTGTAACAGAATATTAACACAAGAGATACAAGATGTAAATTATTTTATTAAAAAAAAAAAACAACAACATAAAAACCCCCTACATATATCCAGGGCAGCTTACAGAAATAACAAGTGAAACAGAAATGAATTCACAGGTTCTAGGAATAGGTACATCTGCATAACTTCCATTCTTTGTCCTGTGTGTCCCAGGAATGTAGTGGCAGACAGAGTTCATGCTCAGCACAAGCTGGTGGTGGCTCTTCACAAGTCTTCTCTGGAGTCCAAGGAACTACTCTCTGCAGCCTTGGCTTGCTTTAAATGCCATATGGATATAAAGGCTACTGCAGAGCCTTTCAATCTTTGTTTTCTTGCTTCACCTGAACTTTTCTCCCTGTTCCTTTTACCCACCCTCCACTGGGTGCTACTACTGGTCAGTTTCTTCTTTCTCTGTGAGTTCAAACTCTGTATCAAAGTTATAGTGTATGACCTGAAGCAGGTCCACTGTATTTTATTTCTTTTTATTCTGTATAGATGATAAATTATTTAGGGGTTTTAGACCTATCCTGGGACATTACAGATTTTCCCACATCATAGTCTTGTACAGGAAAGGTTTCTGAAAAAGAACACGAAATGGGCATTAACTGACTCATTGACAGCACAGGTAGTACTGGTATCCTGAGTAATCATCCGCCTTCTCATGACAATATGCTGCTTTAGGTGTGAATGACTGAGGTCAGGAGCTGCAGTTCATGGTGGCTTTAACAAAGATGAATTAACTTGGACAAACAAGGGGTAGAGAAGTTCTGAGTGACTGGTTTTTCTGGGAAGGGGGAGGGTGTGTTTGAGAAAGCTGAATACAAAGTTGCTGACCAGACGCTTCGTCAATTTTCTTAGTATATGTAGCACATGCACTAGGACTGAGCACACTGAGCCTCTGTGATGGAACAAAGCACTGATTTTGAGTTACTGAAACTGCTTGAGCACTGGCTTTACAGAAGACATTCTGCCCACACCATGCTGCTGGTGCGGACTGAAGTCTGGTGAAGATGAATTGTTTGCTGTGCTCACACTGTCTTCCTCAGTGACAGCAGTAAACACAACCATGAGTCTAAAGCCTGGCATCAGTACTAGCTAGCACAGAATAGCTGTCAAATAATGCTAATGACACTGCTTCACACATTAACAAGAAAGCCAGATGGAGTGTAGCTACAGCTGCATGAATGGATACCTAACAAGACACCTTGACTGACTTAGGTTACTAGAGATGGGATGATGGTAGGTACATGATAGGGCCATGTTGCCATGTATTCATAGCAGCAACTCTTTCAAGTATCAGAACTGAAGAAGGGTTCAGAGCATTTGGGATGCAGTGTTTGGGATGCATAGTTCCTACTATCCACCAGGCTGCTGATCCTCGCCATCATCTTCCAAGATCCTCCTGTATCTCTGTGGCTGCTGGAGCTCAAAATTTCCAAAGGAATCCTGGTACCCTTTGCATATTCCTATTTATTTTTCTTCCCCCCACCCTGTGATCCCACTAAGCCACCGCTCCTGTGTGTCACAGTGTCTCCCAAAATACATTCTGCAGGTGAATGTCAAGAACACAGTCCAGCTTATTGCAAGAGATAAAAAAAAAACAAAACCAAACACTCAGGCTATCTTCTCTGCTGCAGAACAGCTACTGTCTCAGGTCTCTCCTTTTTTTCTCCATCAGTGTGCTGCTTGGCCCACACACCCTGAATGAACAATTTCCTGTGGGACACTGGATTATGAGTGAGTGATATTTTGGTGAAGATGGATCTTGGGCATCCATGCATCCATTTCAGAGCGTAGGCCTTTTGAACAGCCTTTTTCTTTTTATTCTGAGATATTCCAAAATCAGGTCACTAAAACGTGTGGCAGGCACACGATTCACTGGTGCGAAACAGCACAAAGCCAGATCAGCGGTGAGGATGAGATACTGTGTGCCTAAAACAAGGGTATCTGTAACATCTAAACTGCAGCCAGTCAGTCTGGCAATACATCAGTCACTGCCTTCAAGATAGTCAACGCATGGCTGGGTTGCAGCAAGTGGTTTATTTTGCCAGCAGTCAGGACTAAACAACACAAGACTATTCAGGTGTTAAAACTGAGTACTTTCATATTTTTTATATATTTTATACAACTCTCCTTCCAGCAAGTATTTAGACTGCCCTAACATCCTCAAAACCACAACTCAACAGCTGCTTGCACATGCAGGTGTTTCGAGTCTCTTTCAAAAGACCAGATGCAAATCCACCTGCTAGAAGCCACCACTGCTAAGCTGCTGGAAGCCCAAATCCCACTGAGACACAATCTTGCTGTTATCCCCATGTGACACAGTAAGGGATATCCTTACAGCTTTTCTGCCAGATAACAGCCCTCTGTGGCTTACAAAAGCCTTTCTTGAGGGACTGTGCCTCTTCATATATATGTATATAGATATATTTACACTTATATATAGAATCATAGAATAGTTAGGGTTGGAAAGACCTTAAAATCATCTAGTTCCAACCCCCCTGCCATAGGCAGGGACACCTCACACTAAACCATGTCACCCAAGGCTCTGTCCAACCTGTCCTTGAACACCACCAGGGATGGAGCAGTTCTTCCCTAGGCAACCCATTCCAGTGCCTCACCATCTTTACAGTAAAGAACTTCCTCCTTATGCCCAATCTAAACTTCTCCTGTTTAAATTTGAACCCGTTAACCCTTGTCCTGTCACTACAGTCCCTAATGAATACTCCCTCCCCAGCATCCCTGTAGGCCCCCTTCAGATACTGGAAGGCTGCTATGAGGTCTCCATGCAGCCTTCTCTTCTCCAGGCTGAACAGCCCCAACTTTCTCAGCCTGTATTCATATGGGAGGTGCTCCAGTCCCCTGATCATCCTCGTGGCCCTCCTCTGGATTTGTTCCAACGGTTCCATGTCCTTTTTATGTTGAGGACACCAGAACTGCACACAGTAATCCAAATGAGGTCTCAGGAGAGCAGAGTAGAAGGGCAGGATCACCTCCTTCGACCTGCTGGTCACGCTCCTTTTGATGCAGCCCAGAATACGGTTGGCTTTCTGGGCTGTGAGTGCACACTGATGGCTCATGTTCATTTTCTCATTAACCAACACCCCCAAGTCCTTCTCCACAGGGCTGCTCTGAATCTCTTCTCCGCCCAACCTGTAGCTGTGCCTGGGATTGCTCCGACCCAGGTGTAGGACCTTGCACTTGGCATGGTTAAACTTCATAAGGTTGGCATCTGCCTGCCTCACGAGTGTGTCAAGGATTCCTTCCCACCAGTGTATCAAGTGAACCATGCAGCTTGGTGTCATCGGCAAACTTGCTGAGGGTAAGTGTATAGACAGATCTCAGTTAGGGAAGCTACATGGGAGAGACCTCTCCAAACCTCACTGGAGAGTCACCTCTACATTTTCATAGCTGAGGAGTGCCCTCTTGGTATGTGGGACAAGTTCTTACCTCTTCTTTCCGATCTTACCTCCTTTTAAACTTCCTATGTTTTGCAGCAGTAGTTAATATTAACCGAAGAATGAAGACCAACTCCTAGCCTTGTGCTGAGGGCACTCACCTGGGATTGAAGAGCACTGGCTTTCAGGTCCTGCTCTGTCTGAATGCTTAAATGCTTGCTAACTGGAAACAGCTTTGACAGGGGAAGGAGGAATGCAATTTTAGATGTACTCACAAGGAACATATAATTTTTGTTATTTCACTATGAGTTTGTTAGCTAGTGTTTCAACAGACTCTTACCTCAAGTTCAAGGTATTTGTAGAGTGCTCTCAGGATATTCACAGTCATTATGACCTAAATACAGACAATGAATTATGCTACCACAAAACAGTATCTGAAGTGTGCCTTAACATAACTACCTAAGATGGGCCATTTAATCTTCACTTAGCCCTTCTTTGCTCTTCCACTGCAGGTCTGGGAGCTGTGTGAGGCTATGAGCAGCCTGGTGCACAACAGCCAGGGAAGGGCAATGACTGTTCCTGTAAGGATCCTAACAGCTGGTTTACAAGATACACACACTAACAAGAGTGGATGATACCCACAAAGTCTTCAGTATCACAGCACAACGGTATGCAGGAACTCAGTAAAGCTGTGTTTTCAAGACATCCATCTAGAAACTGGAGTCACACTCTTATAAGTGATGCCTGCTCACTGCTTCCATTCTACACAGGCACTTCTTTACATTGACTCAATTAATATACAAACCTTTCTGGAGTGCTTTCCCACTGTGACATACACCTGCTTAAAGCTTTTATTTTTTAGCAGGAAAAAAAACCCCAAAACACACACACACAAAAAAAAGAAAAATAAAAATCCAGGTCTCCACCCTCCCCCATCTCCCAAACCAAACAAAAGCCATGTGGGAGTCAGGCAACACCAAACTTAATCATGAGGATTTTTGCCTACCTTACTCAGCTGGCAAGGCTTCCAGTCAGTGTGATTGTGTTTCTCCGAGACCTGGAAACATGCCAATTAGAACTCCCATCAATCTGCACATTTGCATTAACCCTCAAGAACGGGCATTTCAGATGGAGGTCTGAACTGAGCAAAAAATGTCCTGCTGACTCCACTTTCTACTCTTCAGTCTTACTCTAAAGGATCTGGCAAAGTGACATTGCTTAAGATGGATAAGAGGGGCTTAAATACTGAATTTCAGATTACGCTCCCACAAAACACTCAAAAAAGCTCCCAGCAAGCAGATGATTGTCAACATAGTAGCATCTGTACTGTCTGCCCAGTTAGTGATAGTCCAGAACAAAAATAACAAAGGAGTACAGTGAAAACCAAAGTGATACAGGGGCTGAATTGAAGCCATGGAATCTAGACTGCAGTGTTAATTTTTCCTTTGTACCAGAAATGCTCCTCATCTTCACTGTGCAGACTGCTGACCTTTGGGTCCACACAGAATCACAGAATCCCAAGGGTTGGAAGGGACCTCAAAAGATCATCTAGTCCAACCCCCCTGCCAGAGCAGGGTAACCTAGAGTACATCACACAGGAACTTGTCCAGGCGGGCCTTGAATATCTCCAACACAGGAGACTCCACAACCCCCTGGGCAACCTGTTCCAGTGCTCTGTCACTCTTACAGTAAAGAAGTTCTTCCTGATGTCAATGTGGAACCTCCTATGCTCCAGTTTAGACCCATTGCCCCTTGTCCTACCACTGGATATCACTGAAAAAAAACCTAGCTCCATCATCCTGACACCCACCCTTGACATATTTGTAAACACTGATGAGGTCACCCCTCAGTCTCCTCCAAGCTAAAGAGACCCAGCTCCCTCAGCCTCTCCTCATAAGGGAGATGCTCCACTCCCTTAATCATCTTTGTGGCTCTGCGCTGGACTCTTTCAAGCAATTCCCCGTCCTTCTTGAACTGAGGGGCCCAGAACTGGACACAATATTCCAGAGGCAGCCTCACCAAGGCAGAGTAAAGGGGGAGGAGAACCTCTCTTGCCCTACTAACCACACCTTTTCTAATGCATCCTAGGATGCCATTTGCCTTCTTGGCCACAAGGGCACATTGCTGGCTCATGGTCATCCTCCTGTCCACCAGGACCCCCAGGTCCTTTTCCCCTTCACTCCTTTCCAGCAGGTCAACCCCCAACCTGTACTGGTACATGGGGTTGTTCTTCCCCAAATGCAAGACTCTACACGTGCCCTTGTTGAATTTCACCTCTGGCTACAGCCCTGCTACCAAACATCACTGAGAACCAGATGCCAGGAGCGCTCAAGGGCGCATCAGCTGCCCAATGAAACAAACCTCTTGGTATTGTTTGTCCCTGATCTACATGATGATGCAGTTGGCTGAAGAGTGCAAACTTTTCACATATTTTGTTTTTCTGTGCCTAACCTGTTACTTAAGGGTATCTGATGCAGATGTGAACTTCCCATCAATCTGCTGCACCACATACTGAGAAGCATCTGGGACCTGTCTCCCCAGCAAAGGGGACTCCTACAGATCCTGTATGAGGAGGCATCTCATAAACTAGCTTTATGGCACCTTCTCTGTCCCTCTTTCTTGACCAGAGAGCAGGATCTGCTCTCAGGAGCTATGTGCCCTTTAACTGGCTTGTATTCACACTATTATAGCAACCTTACATTCCTTAAAGTTCGCTTCTCTTGCCAGTTTCTCTCTCTCTCTTGCCCTTTGCTCCACACTCCTTGTCCAAGGCCTTCCAACTGAGATGCTTGTTTACTCTCATATGCCTTTATTTTCCCTGGAAACCCTCTGGCCTGCCCATCCTTCCCTGTTAAGCTCTCCTCCCTCCCCATCTGTGAGGCTAATAGTAACCCTACACATTACTGGCCATAATGAAACCTCTAAAACTACCTATTTAGAAAAGTCTGTGTATCTCCAAGGTAACTGTCTGCAGATCTGCTGCCGCTTTTAGTTTTCTTGGTCAGCTGAGTCCCTCGCTTCCTCCTGACATCTGCACAGCTTCCAGGGCTTGGGTTTTGTGAAGGTCTTGCCAACATGTCCGGGCCATTTTCTATGCTCTGAAGGGAAAGCCTGCAAGACTTGGTCACATCACCTCAGTGCTGAAGACTTCCAAGCAGGCAAACCACTCACAATCCCTTCTGCCACCACCAAACTTCAGCAGAGTTCACGTGTCCTATATCCCACAACACTATGCCATAAGGGACCAAGAAACCTAAGGCATGGTCACATTGCACAGCTATCCCTCTACCTGCCTTCCTGACAAAGAGTTTTTGGCTTGCAAGCCACCCTTTCTCTCCTACACCAAGTGCCGTGTGTCTCAGAGATGCTACTAGCTTACACAGAACAACCTTACCTGTAATGCTCTTCCTGCTCAAGACACCAGAACTTAAATAATAAATCCCATCTCACTTTTGGATGGTACTGAAGGGACAGGGGAGGCAATAGCTCAGTTTCAGGGATACACTTGTCCTTGTATACTCAGGCCTTTGCAAGTTAATGTATTTTGAATGTAAGTACACACACATGACAGAATGAAGAAGTGTCTGATCATATTGCAGAAACATCAGGTGCCTGGTAAGGAATGGAGTATTCCCCCAGGAAGGGGGAGAGTTCAGACTTCTTGGCTTCCCCCTACAAATCCTGCTCTACTAAGGCTGAATTCAGTGGGATTGTGCAAACAGTCCCCTTGCTTGTGCCATCAAGTGGGATGCACAGTGCCACCCGCTGACCTTGTTCTGTTAAGATTAATGCAGAGACGATTTCTGATGGATGGCTAATCTGAGTCTTGTGGAAACTGAACTAGAATCATCATCAAAGGCCCAAACTTCAGGCAAGCATTTACACAGACATGTTTAGTCTCTGAAAGAAGGAATACCTTTGAACCAACAAGTTTATAGAATCATGATAAGACAAAGACCTCTAACCTCTGAGCACCAAGTCTTTGGTCTTCTGCTCTTCTACCTTTATTTGGTATTTCATTTCTTGCCTTCGCCTTAGCTTACCAAAGATATTCGTCTGCTGAGTTTTTAGATTCTAACACAGCACAGGACAGTATCCAAAGCTTTCCAACCTGCTCACTTAGTATCCTTCAGTACAGAGAGCTGTGGCTATAAGTAAGCTCACAGGTGTGAAAGCAAATCCTAGAGCCATTTTCCAAGATAGGGAGACTGGAACTAAATATTAAAAATTTAAGACCAGGAAGACTGTACTGGTGGGTGCATACCTATTTCCATTAAAGACTGCACAGCAGCAAAAAACTTGCTTAGTGGCTTGATGAAAAATAGCAGGTAGGTGAATTCAATTCAAGCGGCTCAGATATACAAAAGAGAAATTGTTGGGGAAAAAAAAAAGGAAATAAAGGAAAGAAAGGAGGAAGCATTAATGCTCTGCAGTGCATAGTTATGAATAACTCCAGAGGTCCCATTGAATCTCACCGTTGCTAAGGAATTGTTCTGCCATCTATAAAAATAATTAGCAGTATCATTTAGCATTTCAGTTAGCTACAATTAACTACTCACATTAGGAAGCTCTGAAGGTTCATTACTGCTGGTATCTGTAGCAATTTGAGTCACACAGAACTACTGTGGTGGTATACCGGTGTGTGTGAATCAAGTATCTAATACTTGGAGCTAAGGCAGCACACACTATACCTCACACTACTTCAGGAGATACTTATTATGACGCTACTACTTACAGTAAGCAGTGTGGGTTGTACAGTACATTAATTTACATGTCATCACCCAGAATGCTAACCCAGTCAATGTCTATTTTGGTCCCCATGTTGGGGTGGATATCTGAACATGGGGTAGTAAGTGAAAGTGAAGCTAATGAATTTTCTTTGTCACTTATGAGCCAATATTTTGCTGGGCATCAGTTACATTCAGCCTCCAAATGAGCATCAGAAGCGTGGTCTCTGAGCCAGTAACACACAATCCTTGGCACAGATCCTGAGGTCAGTACACGGTCACCACTCACCATCCTCTTTCCCGGCTCACAGAGACAGCCTGAACACCGCAGAGCTCACTGCTGAGCCACATCCAGTAATCTTGTTCCTTCGCCCCCTGATCTCCGGAGCTAAGCATCGGCAGATCTGCCAGCAGGGCATAGGTAGGCAACCAACACCGTGTCTCCACTGCAGCGCACATACACCTGGGCACACAAGCAAGGCAGAGCAACGGAAGCATAGCTGGAGTTCAGATGCTCCCGTGCTCTATCCAGGCTGCGTGAAATACTACAGCAGTGAATCGCAGCAGGTTCCTCAGGTGATAAACTTGTTTTGTACTTCACCATTTACCATTACGGCCAATAGACAAAATACAGAGAAGAACCTGCGACTACAGGACAGATGTGAGGCACATGAAATAAGCGCCGGCAGCATTTGTCTTTTTTGATCCACTCCTTTCCATACTCACACACAATCCTCTACTTTAGTGCAATTTTTAAGCAGCTTCGTGCACCAGTGTGTCCGCGCCCCTCCCCCTTTGCAATTCGGACATGTAACGGGGTTTATTCAGCCGCTCCCACTAAAAGGATTAAAAAATCCTCAACAAACCAGAACAAACACAAACCCCCCCGACGCAAAAACCGCACAACAAACGGAGGAACCGTCTGCCGCTGTCCCCTCGGCGCTGGCAGAGCCAGGGCACAGGGTACTGTGGCGACAGAGGTGTTTTACCGGCAGGTTCCCACACCGCCACACCCTCTCGCCCCTCTGCCCAGGCAATGAAGCCCCCACGGGACGGGACACGCCATGGCCGGATCGCGATAACCGGCACCGCGACGAGGCGCCGGGCGGAGCAGCGGCCGGTCCCCTCAGGGGGCCCAAACACTGGGGCGGCTCCCGGCGGTTGTCAGCTCCGGTCTGGGGCGGTGCGCGGTTCGAGTGCCCTCGGCCCTCTGGAGGGGGCGTGCCCGCGGCCGCTGGAGCCGCTGCTCGGCAGCCCGCTCTGCGAAGGCGGCTCCCGACGGCGCGGGCAGCAGATGGGGCAGGCCGCCCAGCCCGCGGCGGCTTTAAGGAACGCCTTTGGGCCAGGTTCTGCCTGTTCCCGCCGCTCAAGAGACGTCCCCCACCGCCGCCCCCCGAACAGCCTGGGGGTTCACTCCGGCGGCTGCCACCCGCCCCGCGCTGCCCGGGGGACACGTACGGGCTCCGAGCAGGGGCCGGCAGGCGGGGAGCAGTGGGAGGCGCTGCCGCAGCCCCACCCGGGGTGGCCGCCCGCTCCCAGGAGAGCCGCTCCGGCCCCGCGGCAGGGAAGAAGACAGGAAGGGAGAAGAGGGGAAGAACGGGGCCGGGGGTGAAAAGGAAGAAAGATAAAAGGAGACAAAAAGGCAAAAAACCGCGGCCGAAAGCGGGGGCAGAGCGCGGGGGTGCCTAGCGCGCCGCCGGCAGGGTTCACGTGAGGACAAGCGCTCGTTCTCTGCTCGCTCCCCCTCCCCTCGCCCGCTCCCTCTCTCCCTCCCGTTGCCGCCGCCGCTGACCTGTGTGCACGCGGTAGTGCGCCTTGAGATGGGAGGACTTGCCGTAGACCTTGCCGCAGCCACTGTAGGGGCACTTGTGTCGCTTCTCGGCCGCCAGCTTCCCCTTGGGGGCGGCCCCGGCGGCGCGCAGGCGGGGGGACGGCCCCGGCGGCGGGCTGCGGGGAGGGCTGGAGCCCGGCTCTGTGGCCGCGTCGCTGTCGGAGCCCGCGTCCTCGTCGGGGCTCTCCACGCTGTCGCTGCAGACGGAGGGGGCGGGCAGCGGCCGGTACTTGTTCAGTTCCAGCAGGCTCTTGGCGATGGCCAGGAGGGCGCAATAGTCCTTCCAGGCGTCGCGGGGGTCGCGCAGCTCCCGGGCCGCCTCCCCCTCGCCCGGCACCTTCAGCCGCGCTGCCTCGGGCACGGCCGAGCGGTTAGAGATAGAGACCAAGCACTGCGCCGCCACGAAGTCCACGTAGGCTACGGCCGACATGGTGCGACCGCGCCCCGACGACCGGGGTGGGGGTGTGTGTGTTTGTATGGGGGGGGTGTAGCTTCGGGCTCTCCTCAGTGCGCGCCCGTCGGGCCGGCAGCGCCAGCCATGATTCGCCTGCGGCGCGAGGTCTTTGCAGCGGAAGGGAGAACGGGGGTGATAAATAGCGGGGAGGCAGGCAGGGGTCTCAGAGCCAAGCCCCGGGAACGGCGAGCAGCCGGCAGGCAGGAGCGGCCGGCCCGGGTCCGGCGCGGCGGCCGGGGTAGAGAAGAACGCCCACCGCGCCGCCGCCCGCCCCGCGCCCCGCGCGCTCCTGCTCGGGGACGGCCGCGCCGAGTCCCATCACGTCAGGTTGGGAGCCCCCTCCCGCCCCGTGCCGTCCCGCCCCCCCGATTGGTCAGCGGGCAGGGCCGGCCGGCTCTGTTTACCTTCTCCCCCCGCCACTCGCAGCGCCCCTTTTCTAGCAAGGGGTGTGTCCGCCGGGCGACAGCCCCACCAATCATTGCGCTCCCTCCTCAGGCCGCGTGCTACTCTGGGCGCCCAGGCGCGCCCGCTTAAAAGGGCCACGTCGCGGCTCAGCCGGGCAGCGGTGGGAAGCAGAAGGACGAAAGCACCGCGGCTCCCACCCTCCCGCCGGCCAAGGCCACTGCCCAGCCGAGCCGGCGACCGCGCCCGGCAGCGGTCCGCGCGGGGGGTTACGGGATGCAGCCCGGGGCAGCAAGGCCACCCGGCGCCGAGCGGGTTAAGTGTCTCCCTGGAAGCCCTACGGTCCCAGCAACGGGCCCGCCAATGGGAAGTGAGCCGGCTGATGTCACTGGAGAGGCCCGGGCCAATCAGCACCACGTTCCGAGCAGTACGCAGCACTTGTAAACCCGGCGGGCGCCCGCGCACCGCCCGACCCCGCCCACCCGGCCCGGGCAAGGCCCCTCCGAGCAGAGATGCGGTAACCAAGGTTCGGAGTAGAACCGGCGCCGCGCCCCGCGGGACCCAGCTCTCGTCCCGGCCAAGCGGCGGGGCCTCCCGGGGCTGTGCTGGGAGCCAGATCCCGGGGCGATGCCGTTATGCATGTCACAAGCTCACCCGCGAGACGCGGTTCCCTTAGATGCAGCGGCGGGATGGAGAGAGCTCCCCGGGGTGCCGCTGCTGATGGCGGGGCACGCACGTCTCCCGTTCCGAGCTTACCCCGGAACACTCACCAGGGAGAGAAGTCCCAGGGCCCGGCAGAGCGGCCGTGCCAGAGCAAACACGGCTGCGGAAGGGCGGCTCCCGCCCGGCATCAGCTCCAGTGGTCGCGGAGCACTTGCCGTTCCTACCCAGCAGCCTGTCCCGTTCCCGCCGGAGCGCAAGGCTCGGGGCGCGACAGCGGACAAACGCCACCTTGGGAGAGCGCTGCTTAAAACCGTGGAGAGACGTGTCCGGCATCATCCCGGAGCCAGCAGCAGCCCGTGTGAATCGTGTCCACCTGCGCGGTCTGTCAGGAGCGAGCGTGGCGGGGAACGACCCTGCCTCCGAGATGCTGCACATAGGCCACTGCGCCCCGTCGGCCGGGGTAAAGCCGGGGTACCTCTGCCGGCGCTGTACAGCTGCCGGACCGAGGAGTTCTACCCTTCTGCTGCACGCTGCGGCCCGACGACACCGGGCCACAGCAGCCCAGGGTCCCAAACTGAGCCCCACTGTCATCAGCTGCAGCCCAACCCTCCTCGCAGAAGCAGAGGCGAAGAGGGCATAGCGCTCAGTGGATTGCTATTAATGTCATTAACTGAGTATGGAAATAATGAGGAAGCAGCTGCAAAAATGAGGCAGCGTTACTCCCTTCCTGCAGGAAATAAAAACGAGTAGATGTCAGCCATTTTGTACGCCAGCACACTAAAGCTCTTAGGTGCTACCTCAGGCAATAATAATAATCCTTTGTTGTGGATAATTGGCATAAGGCTGAAATCGCGTTGCTATCATTGCTGGGGAAAAAAACCAAACCACAAACAAAATGAAAGAACTAGTGGCTACCCCTGTATCTGGATGATCTGTAGAGTGATGAAGATCAAATAGAAAACATGAATAGAGCAATTTATGTAGCAGGGCAGTCATCAAGGGATGAGGTCACTTTTATCCCATTCTTGGAGCAATTTTCCTGTGACTTACCCTGCATGGGTTGGCCTCTAGTGCTTACAAGGTGCCAGGCAGAGTCCATGATCTCTGGTTCTAATGGGAAGGAGAAACAGCTGGCTGTTGTTCCTCTACAGCTACCACTGTTGGTACATAAGTCCTTCTGTGTTTAGTACCGGTGACTACAACCTTCTCTTTCCTTTAGAGGGGCAACAAGCTTTTTCACAGAAAGCTGCCCCCCACGTTCATTACTCTGGATATCCAGGGTGTAGGTTGGAATTGCTTATCTACCAGCTTTCTTTCACAGCACTTTTAGAACTTCTATGGGTGACATAATCCAAAAGTTCCCACTAAGAGATGTTGTCGTCCACCTTTCAGTGACACAAGAGTCACTTCCCAAGAGATGACTCACCTAAACTGAGTCTGAGCCATCAGTCACGTTAACAAATCCTCAGTTACATACCTCTTATGTTAACTTCTACAGTTCAGAGAGAGAAGTGTTAATAACCAACAGACAAAATGCCAAACTGTTTTTGTTTGCTAGGTTGTTTTGTTTTAAGCTAACTCTTGGCATCTAGTTAAAATACTTCTAGTGTGCTTTCAAGGATACATTGCCTATTAAAGAAAAAGAAATGCCTTCCATTTTGATGTAGAAGCTCCAAGACTCCGAGCTAATTAGGTTTAAATGACACAAAGTGATGCCAATGGAATTTTATACTTAAGTTTCTGCTTTGACTTTTTCCATTCACCAGGGCCCTAGAATCTACATGGTGTAAGCTTCGTATGATTTGACAAGGTGCTGAGTTCTGATGGATGGTTAGAAATGGCTGAAATTATACTGAGATGAATGGCCTATTTGCTGGCCTGCATTCTCAAAGCCTGTGACTGTGCTGAACATTTGTTAAGCGACTCATATTCTGGCAGCATTACAGAATGGTAATTCAGTGGTCATATAAACATGAACACACTGTAAAGTATTTTACACGTCTATGGTATCGTTCATACCAATGTGTTGCCCAGATTGTCTGCATATATTATGAGGGCAGTACGGCAGCCTCTTCCATCAGACATTGCAAAGCTTAATGTGGTAGGAAGGAAGTGTTTTAACCTCTTGAAGAAATGCATCTTGGTCTCTGAACACACAGAGTGGACAAAAAGTTGCTTTATAAGCCATCTGAAGTAACAGAAGCCTTCAAATTCGACATTTGTAGATCAGAGAAGAAAAACAAGAGTCAGCACAGATAATTACTTTATAAAGGCTTGCAAGACACAGTGAGTATGCTGAAACTAGTGTTGACACTAGCAAACTGGCCTTCCATTTTAAGAGCAGCTACACAATAGAAGGCCACAGACAAATGGCTCCAGCCGTAAAATCCAAGGGTATGAGGATTAGCGGTCTCAAACTCGACTTTCTTTAAAAACAAGCATTGTGGATATGGAGAACATGTTAGTTTCCTCTTTACTACTCAGAATTAGTGTATCTCTGTTCTTACCTATAACTCCTTCTGCCCTATTTCTCTGCACGCTGGTACTGATGGTAAGTCTTGGTCAGGAGTGCTTTGTAGTATCTCCTGAATTGCAGCCAGTGTCCTTAATGTCCTGTGACCAACCCTGCTGATCCTGAGCCTCAGAATGAAGGATGGCTCCTTCCTCCTGGGCCTTACCTCTGCAGGTGGTGGGTACCCAAGGGATGTCTGTGCCTCAGTGAAATTACAGCCCATGGGGGCACCAGAGATCTGGGTGTAAACCCGCTTTGGGTGCTTGCAGCGGTGTAGCCATGGCAGCATTGAGCTCAGCGTGGGCTAGCTGCTTGAGCACGCACCCAAGATCCCAGATGGATTTTACAGCCTGCATCAGACACCATCCTTCAGCATGAGCATGGGTGTGTGTGTCTCAAGTTCAAAAGTGGAAAGCCAAACTAAAGTTAATTTGGGGACATCTACCTTCAACTGCAGTAAAGACACCAAGTGGAAAATCAACTGGTGGCAGCAGGCACATAGCTTACATGGGGAGGAGGGTGGACTGGGTGGGGATCAGCCTCAGTTTACAGCTAGGTTTGAAGGATGTAATTCAATGTTTAGTGGTTGATTTCGTGGTTCACACTGTTCATAAACTCTTTCAAACACATCATGCCAGCCCCTGCTTTCTCGAGATTTGGACCACCATACCGCGTGAAAATAGCTTTCTGTCATTTATGTCAAGGAACAGTAGGTCAAAGCTCATCAGGTAAGTCTGTTGAGTAGCTTTGTATACAAGGCCTTTGACACTTCCTAGTTAACACTGCTGGGACAGCAAGAGTTCATGGCAGCTCTGCCCTTACACCTGAAAGCTGTCACGGAGAAGGGGTGCCATAATACAGGTGATAAGTAATCACTGTGAGGCAACTCACTCCCTGGACAAAGCATTGTTATGTTTTATTACAGAAAAAGAAAAATAAGGATAGGGATGGAAACACAACGAGCTTCCAGGGAAGCATGAGGTCCTGGAGGGTGGTGGAGGTGGATCTCCATGCAGGCAGGGGGTGTCTTGGAGACAGAGGCCCTGGACCTCGCAGAGGAGCCACCTCCGTGCGGAGGGTCCGCCGGACAGCGCTGCCCACTCTTCCCGAGCTGCCCGCAGCCCCGCTCCGCACTGCGGGCTGCAGGCGTACGTGCGGCTTTTGTGGGAGTCGGTCCCACCTCCTTTCTGGCATCGCCGCTTTAAGTGACTGGAGCAGGCAGGGGGAAGCAAGCAGCCGGGTTCATCTGAGGACACAGCCCCAGTTCTCAGAAATCCCCGCGCTGCGGGAACATCGAGCTCCCGTTACCGCAGTTGAACAAACTGCCCTAGATCGGGGGTGCCGGGACCGCCCCCCCCGCCCGCGACCGGCACACGTGAGCCGCATGGAAACAGCCCCCGCCCCCCCACCGGGCCCCCGCACCCGCTGCCGCGGTGACACCGCGCCCCGGGCTTTGCGGCTTTTTTCCTTCCTACCCGCGATGTAGCGCAGAGAGGGGTTTATTTCATAGTGGCTTTCTTCTCCTGATTTAATTATCGTTTTGTTTTTTCCACCGCGGGAGGCCCCTGCAAGCCCACGGCGTCATCCTTCTCAGCCCTCACCGCCACCACTGCCACCCTACAATATATACACTTACATATATACAAGTGATGTTACTTCATACATAATGTATGTATAAAAGAAAAAAAAGTAATTTATATATTAAAATTGTATTTTATATTATATTACATTTAAATATAGAAATGTAGACACTTATCTTTCTATATTTTTATATATTATGTATAATACATACACATTGTACATGCGTATTATATAATATATATAAACACGCATGTATATTATATATTCCTACATCATAGATAAAATATTTAAATATTTTAATCATAAATATATAAAATACATGTTTAATTTCTTTTTTATGGTTTTTTGGTTTGTTTGTTTGCTCTTATGGAGATGGTGGCAGAGCGTAGCATCAGACCGTAACCGGGCAGTCGGGGAGCCGGCGGCCCCACAGCTCCACAACTATTATTTGGGGGGGGTGGGGGTGTCAATCTAATTTCGGGGGGGGTTGTTGAGTGTTACAACCACCGCTCCAGGTTATTAATAGCTCCGCGGCCGCACCTGTGCATGTACGACGGAGATGCCCCAGTCCCAGCATCCCCCCCACCTCCACCCCCGTCTCCCCCCAATCCTCCACCCAGAGCCCATCCTCCTCCTTCTCCTCCCCGCGAAGAGGGACGGCCGTCCCCGGCCCTGGCTCCGCCTCGCTTCACCTCAGACGCCCTCCGCCGCCTCCATCTTACCGCCCGCCCGCTCCCCCGGTGGCGCAGCCGGGGCGTGCGCCTCCGCTAACATGTCCGCCGCCCCTCGCTCATGCCCACCTGACGGCCCCTGGGATGCTCGGCTACGCAAGAGGGAAACCAGCAGAAGCCTTCCCCTTGGGGAGCCGAGCATTCCCGGGGCGGGCAGGCGAGGGTCAGCGCTGCCCTGTCTCCCCCTGCCCACCCACTGCCCCCTCAGCTCTCAGGATCCCCCTTTTCCCTGCTCCCTACACCCTGGAAAGCTCCATCCCCCCACCCCGGGCTGGTGGTTTCCTTTGCTGCGTGCTATGGATTTATTTTGGGAAAAGGCAGTATTTCTCTGTAGAGGCACCTGAATGGGTTTGTGGGTTTAATTTGCTCGAGCTGTGTTAACCCAGTGGTGAAGGACTAAGATGATGTCACCTCAACCAATCAGCAGAACTAAGGCCGGGTCACATCAGCCTATCACCAAAACTGCGACTATGCCATGTTAACCCCTCACCAAAACTGAGACCGTACCCCATCAATCCATCCCCAAACAGAGATGATACCAATACGTGAGCGTTGCTCCAGAATACAACAGTGGTCTTCCCACAGTGCCAAGACCCCTCTCATTTTCACCCTGGCTCCTGGCCTCAGCATACACACAGTTCCAGAAAGTGTTAATTTCCTGCACAGCTAATATAGCAGGTTATTCTCCTTCTGCTTCACCGTTCAAGATTTTCTGCATGACAACAGCTCCTGACAAGGAGGTTTTAGGGAGGGCGAGAGGCAGAGAAACAACCTGGTGAATGCTTGTGAAAATCAAAGTTGTTTTTTAAATTTTTTCAATGCAGCATTTGTTTTCCAATTTTGTGCAGAAAACTATCTCATTTCCCTCCTCTGTACTGCTGTGTTTCATCAGAAACAAAAGAGGTATGAGTGGGTGAGGTGGGTGGGTGTTGCCTGACTCTACATTAGACTTTCCTGGCATTTGAGCTGAAATCGAAGACATCTGTATTTTTCTCCCTGGACAATTCTCCCTGGGAAGTGAGGATCTTTTTGCCATCTCCCACCATTGCATTGCTACTGCTGCAAATCCTCCAGCAGTGGGAGTCCTGAAGCGTTTGCATAAACTGGCTTTGGAGCTGTCTCAGATATAAAGCTGAGCAGCCATGCTGGATGTTGCAACTGTAAGAGTACTGGCAAATAAATTTACAATAATGTTGTTATTGCTGCTGCTATTGGCATTACACAGTTCAGTTGTGAGAGTTTTCTTAGGCAGTTTAACTCTTTGTCAGTAGGAAATATTTCCAGACAAAATAAGTATCTGTAAAGCAGCTTTGCAGTAAAAGGCTGGCTGGGGGTCCTGGTGGACACCAAGCTGAACACAACCAGCAATGTGCCAATACAGCAACAAAGGCAAATGGCATCCCGGGCTGCATGAGGAGGAGTGTGGCCAGCAGGCTGAGATCCTTCCCCTGCCCCCAGCATTGGTGAGGCCACACCAGGAGTGCTGGGACCAACGCTGTGCTCCCCAGCACAAGAGAAACACGGACACACTGGAGAGAGCTTAGGGAAGGGCCACAGAGATGAGGAAGAGACAGGGCACCTCTCCTGTCATGAAAGGCTGAAAGAGCTGGGACTGCTCAGACTGGAGGGGGTATGATTCACCAGTACAAATACCTGAACGGTACACCGAGAGGTACAAATACCTGATGGTACCAAGAGGATGGAGCCAGGCTCTTTCCAGTGGTGCCCAGGATGTTATGGTTTAAGCCCAGCTGGTAACTCAGAACCATACAGCCGCTCACTCACTTCTCTCTTTCTTGGCAAAAGCACCCCATTGTGACTGGTCCAGAGGCTCCATGCATCCTCTGCAGAGGCTACCTCAGGAGAGGGTACTTCAAAGACCCAAAAGGTACTGATGGGCTTTTGGTATTGCTGCCTTGGAGGGAGAGGAAATTGATCAGCTGTCCACCCTGCCTGGTCTCTCAGAGGATCCTTCTGTTGTGGGGTTGCTGAAGGTCAAAGAATAACAAGTGCCAATCACCAATCACAACAGTGCACCGGTGGCAATATCACACCAGCCGAGACTCCCTGATTCCCATCCATAAGCTGATCTGTAGACTGGAGAGCCAAGGAGTTGTCAGCAGGACCCGCTCACCCTTTAACAGCCCCATATGGCCAGTACAAAAGTTTAACGGAGACTGGAGACTAACAGTAGACTATCGTGGTCTGAATGAAGTCACACCACCTTTGAGTGCTGCCATACCGGACATGCTGGAACTCCTCTTTGAACTGGAGTCAAAGGCAGCCAAGTGGTATGCCATGACTGATATTGCCAACACATTTTTCTCAATTCGTTTGTCAGCAGAGTGCAGGCCACAGTTTGCTTTTACTTGGAGGGGTGTCCAGTTCACTTGGAACTGACTGCCCCAGGGGTGGAAACACAGCCCCACCATCTGCCACGGACTGATCCAGACTGCACTGGAACAGGGGCAAGCTCCAGAACACCTGCAACACATTGATGACATTATTGTGTGGGGCAATACAGCAGAAGTCTTTGAGAAAGGGAGGAAAATAATCCAAACCTTGCTGAAAGCCGGTTTTGCCATAAAATGGAGTAAGGTCAAGGGACTTGCACAGGAGATTCAGGTTTCTGGAATAAAATGGCAAGATGGATGTTGCCAGTACAATATAAAATTACTACTACTACTAATAATAATGATGCAGGAAATAACAAGGGGAGAGAATATAAAACTAAACAGGTAAAATAAACAAACAAACAAAAACTCCCTCAGCAAACACAAGTGATACACAATACAATTGCTCGTCTCCTGCTGATCAATACTCAGCCCAACCAGACCAGTGATCTGGGCCTTCAGGGAGTGACATGCTTGGTATGGAATACCCCTTTGCCTAGTTTGGGTGAGGTGTCTTTTCTCTGTTCCCTCCTGGCTTCTTGTGCCCCTCCTCACTGGCAGAGCATGAGACTGAAAAGTCCTTGACCATGGTAAGTGCTACTTAGCAACAACTGAAACATCAGTGTGTTATCAGCATTGTTCTCAGACTAAAGCTGAAACACAGCACTGCACCAGCTACTAGGAAGGAGAAAAATAACTGTTGCAGCTATACTCAAGATACAGGACCAGAAGCAATAGGGACTCTTCATCAGGGACTGTAGTGATAGAACAAGGGGCAAGTTCAAACTGAAACAGGGGAAGTTTAGATTGGATACAAGGAAGAAGTTCGTTACTGTAAGGGTGGTGAGGCACTGGAACAGGTTGCCCAAGGAAGTTGTGAATGCTCCATTCCTGGCAGTGTTCAAGGCCAGGCTGGACAGAGCCTTGGGCAACGTGGTCTAGTGTGAGGCATTCCTGTCCGTGGCAGGGGGGTTGAATCTATTTGATCTTAAGGTCCCTTCCAACCCTAACTATTCTATGACTCTATGATTCTGGGGTGACTGAGCACTGGCACAGGTTGCCTAGGGAGGTTGTGGAATCTGAATCCATTCAAATGCTGCCTGAACATGGTCTTGGGCAGCTGGTTCCAGGCGGCCCTGCTTGAGCAAGGGAGTAGGACTAGATGACCTCCAGTGGTCCCTTCCAACCTCAACCAGTATGTGATTCTCTGATCTTATATCCACATGGGTTGATCTGTGCAGGTTCAGAGCTAGTGTCTGGAATACATGACAGAAAAAGCAAAGGGTTTAAACACATTAACTTCCTTCCATAACTTTGGGTGCTGCTCAGTAATATGCTCATGTTGATTCCCTTGTGTTTATGGGTACCAGTGAAAGGGTCCTATGTATTCTACAGCTCATGCCCTAATGCTTTTTCAGCTTTTACGATTTAATTACTAAACAGACTCTGTACATGTAGTACAATATGAATAGTACTGCACTTGAATATGCCTGTACTTGCACATAGGCACCACATTATCATAAACCATCTCTAAGGATAAAAGAGATTCTCTGCCCTTAAACCCATCCTCCTAGTCCCTTTATTTTTCTTAAAGAAGATATCCCTGTTCAAGAAAAGATTGTCTTGGAACAATCTACCTAAACAGTACAATAGCAGACCCTGTTTCATGGTAGATCTGTACCAGCACAGGCTTTGTTTAGTAATAACCAGCTGAGAACATTGCCTAACTCATTAAGGCTTTCGAAACTGTTACATTTACTCAGAATGAAGTGAAAAATGCTGTTATAACCTTAAACTGAAGAAAATGACAGATTGTTTGTTCAGACTTCACAAAATGCTTTTCTGCATTTTTCTGCTTTCACTGTCACTCCTTTTCTATGCTCCATCATTTTTTACTGTTAGCCTGTACTGAGTTAAGGGAAAATTTCTTCTAGTCAGTCTTGCACTAAAATTAGCTTAAGCTGAAGTCTGTGGCAAATCAGCTTTAGCTAACTTGATTTTTGTTGTTTTGTGAAAGAGCCAGAGGAGGTTTTGGATACCTAGAGCAGCATACGGGCACATAAACTTCACACAAATCAAAGTCACAAAGACCTGCTCCACAGCTGACTCTTAATGCTAAAAGAGCTTAAACTCCTAACTTCTCTTGAATTTCCCTGATACTCGGCTTCTGTGTGTGACCTGAGGCAATTAGATTTTCATGTAAAAAAGAATTCAGTTTGTAAACTTGCTTGGGTTTCAGCCCCATCTAAGAATATCAAGGCAGCTGTAGCAAGCCTGTCAGGTCCATCATGCTGTCTGTAGCAGTGGGCTTGGGAAAAGTTTAAGAAACTGCTTCAAAAAAAGCTTCAAAGCAGCTCAGGCTTTGGGATATCTCTAAGTTTGAATGTAAAATGAGCTAGGAGGCCTTTAAAGAGCCTGAGATTCAGATCTCGCCCTGTTTCACCACAAGTATCTTAAGTAAGAGGCTCGTTCTCCCATTCATCGTCAAATGGTTTTGAAACAAAGGATGGAGAACATCTTCTCCAGCATAGCCCAACAGCCTGAGTGCTTGGTTTCTAGGTGAGAGCTATGGGTGCGAATCCCCTCAAGAAATGGTAAACTCCAGTCCTCCTTGAGGACTGATCTCCTGGGGACAGCTGTAGTCTCAGAGCACACCAGGGCTGGGGTCCAGGTAAGCTGGGGAAAGCCTTTCTCTGGCTTGACAGAGTAAGACTCCTAATTTCCAGAGAGGACTGTAGCTAAGGGTAATAGCTCTTCCTTAGTATTTAAGTCCTGGCTGCTCAAAATGTCCTGCTACCCAGTGCACTCCTTCAAAAGGCTTTCCAAGGCTGCTGCTGTAGGGCAGAAAAAAGCATGATCTGCCCTGGTTTCTGAGATGGTTGATAGCAAATCAGCTCCAGTGTGGGCAATTAACACAGTGCTCAATTAAAGCTTATCAATGCTGCTGGGGTAAAGAGGAGGTCAGGTCATACTAGCTGTGCTGACTTGGCTGCATAACTTCCAGATTGGAGCACAGGCAGTGCTGGAGCAAGGTGCGTGGTGTAGCCTGAGTTATCCAGCTCTTCTCTCTCATCGAATATGGAACTTCAGGTGCCTGCTTCAGAGCTCTGACCCCCACATGCCCACGGAAAGCACATAGATATTGTCGCACATATAGCATGGGATGCCTCACTACTGGCAAAGCATGACAATTGTTAATGCAAAAGTTCAAGAGTGAGAAAATTGTCACCGCAGTTACATTGTTGTCTGCAGCAGAATCTCTCTTTCTCCCCCCACCCCTCTCCTTAGAACTGCCAAAAACTTTCCACCTAATCTTTTCAAATACTAGTGCCTCTAACAGTGCAGGACCTCTGCCATCACAAACGTAATGCATGCTGCATGTTCTAATATGTATTTTGTGTGTTGTGTGTGACTTACCATGGTGGATAGTGATGCAGGTTGTCATTGCAGACTTGCATAGTGCAGTATGTAGAGAAATAACTGTAAAGAGAATGGAAAAAAATATTAATCAAGATGTTGTTTAGCTGAATTTAACTATACGTCCAAGGACCTGGGCAACCAGATGACCTAAAAGGTGCTTGATTTCTGAGGCAAGATGCTGGGGAAGGACGTGATTCTCCTACAAATGTGTGTTCCTTCTTTTGAATGCAGCTATTTATATATCTGTGCAGCTATTTATATATATTTCACTCGTTTGAAACCTCGTAAGAACAGTAATTAGTACGCATAGCATTAAGATGAGTGCTACTTTTTTTGTATTACAAATATCAACACTGAATCAGACAAATGACACATGATGCTGTGGGTTCAGAGCTCAGTCAGAGTGCTGGACCTCCAGATTAGTAACATGCTGTTTGGCATTTCAGGTAGATTTTGTTGCCGAGAGGAGTAGGCAGGCCTGGACTGGGTAGGTATAGCTGACTCTGAACCAATTTGTCTACTTCTTCGCAATACACAGAGAACACACTATATCAATGAAAACACCAAATTCTGGTGTGAAAACACCAAGCTCCTGGTGGCCTTTTCTGAAATCAAATACTTTAGCTTTGTGCAGCAGCTGCAGAGGTTTAGTTTTTGAGTGAAGCAACTTAACAAGACAGCTGCAAAAGAACTTTGCAGGATGAAGCATACAGTAGTTCTAGCACCACAGCTAGCTTTGTCTTCTAAACAGACTTTGTCTGAAAAAAAACAGTTATTGTTCAAGGAGCAGCTACTGCTTGAAACAAAGAGGCACAAAATGTAATCAGTTCTAAAGTAATGATAAGTTTGGCTTTGTAATGAAAAGTAACCGTTTTGCCTGAAGGCAGTTTCAGGTCCTCAGAACCTCAATACAAAAGGTGTGACAAGAACAGAATGGAAAACGACCAAGGGGTGGGTAGCACCTGGGACTAGCTGATGGCCAGGATGGCAGTAGTTAAAACCTATTGATAAGTAAAAGAACAGGATGATTGCTATATCTGTAATGTTAATTAAGCTGGGAACCACCATCATATTTTGTATGAATGCGGGAAACTTTCTGGAAATGATGTAATGTTCTCAGTGACCATATAAGGATGACCTGTAGAGCAATACGGGGACACACGTTAGGAGGAGCTATCCCCCGTGTCTCCCGGCGCCGTAATAAAGAATACCTGCTTGTCAACTTGAAACTCTGTTGGCGAGTTTGTTCATGGAGTTTTCTCCGAATCAATTTGGCGACCCAGATGGGACCCTCTCTGCTCGGCTGCAGGACCCGCTGAGGACAGGGCTCCCTAGGGCCCTCGGGAGTTTTTCCTGGAGGGACCCCTCGACTCATTCGGATCACTGCGGGAGCAGACAAGGACCATCTTCAGAAAAGGTATTCTTTTATATTTTAAGGGGGGATCCTGCAAGACGCAGTGGCAGAAGGCGTCTTGTAGAAAGCATTGTATATTGGTTTGGTAAGCGTACGCATGGTGAGGAAGCCTTCCGTAAATCGAGATAGGAAATCTCGTGGGTAAAGGCGTATACCCGGCTGCTAGCGTCCGTTTGGTATACACCCACAAGAAGCAGTGGGCATCTTGTGGTTTGGGTTATGCAAGACGCAGTGGCAGTAGGCGTCTTGTAGAAAAGGTTTTTACCGGTATACAATCACAAGAGGCAGTGGGCATCTTGTGGTTTGGGTTATGCAAGACGCAGTGGCAGTAGGCGTCTTGTAGAAAAGGTTTTTACCGGTATACAATCACAAGAGGCAGTGGGCATCTTGTGGTTTGGGTCATGCAAGACGCAGTGGCAGTAGGCGTCTTGTAGAAAAGGTTTTACCGGTTTACAATCACAGGAGGCAGTGGGCATCTTGTGGTTTGGGTCCGCAAGACACAGTGGGTGTCTTGTACAAAAGGTTTTACGCACGAGAGGCAGCGGGCGCCCTGTGGTTTACAGACACAGGGGGCAGTGGGCATCTTGTGGTTCGGGTCCGCAAGGCACAGTGAACAAAAGGTTTTACGCACGAGAGGCAGCGGGCGTCCTGTGGTTTACAGACACAGGGGGCAGTGGGCATCTTGTGGTTTGGGTAAAGGTGTAAAACAAGAGGCAGTGGGCATCTTGTGGTTAAGGTCCTACAAGACACAGTGGGTGTCTTATAGAAAGTCCTGCAAGACACAGTGGGTGTCTTATAGGAAGGGTTTTGGATTTTACTGGTATTTGACTTCTATTGTGGCTTATTACAGTTGTGATTTTGGTCTTGTGATTTTTGGTATTGGTGACAGACTACTATAAATGTGTCTCTGTTTCAAGTATTGTAACTGTGGAGTGCCTATTCTGTGGCTTGTTATAGTGATGATTTTCGTCTTGTGATGTTAGTGTTGGCAGCAGGTTATAACTATTAATTGTTTGATACGATTTTAGTCTTTGTCTCAAGTGTTGTAGCTGTGTGGAGTGTGTGTGTGGGATCCCGTGTGTGTGTGTGTGTGTGAATGCGAGATTGATAATGGGAAATCAGCAGAGTGGAGAAATCTTGAAAAAGAGTCCTTTAGGTTGCATTTTGGCCCATTGGAAGGAACTGGGAGGGTCTTCTGGGGGCTCGCTAAATAAGAAAACATTGGTGAAATATTGTAAGCAATGGTGGCCTTTGTATAGTTTAAAAGATCAGGAAAAATGGCCTAAAAATTACACTTTTAATTATGATACATTGTTATAATTAATGTTGTTTTTGAGGTGGCAAGGAAAATTGAATTAAGTAATGTATGCAGATATGACAGATGGAATGCAAAATTAATATACCTTCGCCAGATCCCTTAATTTTGGCTTTGGAAAAGGACAGGGAAAAACTTGAAAGCTAAGCTGGAGAGATGTTGTTCAGATCGTGATACTGGGGAAAGATGTTTAAAGTTAAGGAAAACCAAGAAGGAAAGTAGGGGAGCTCGGGCAGCTCCTGTGGTTGAGTGGGATGAATGCTGGGGAAATGCATGGGATGGCTCCGGTGGCTGAATTGGAGCTAGACTGACAGGAACCTGGGTAATCTACCCTAGTAGATCTACTGGTTAAATTAAAACCGGGGACTAGAGGAAATAAAGTAGAATTTTAGTGGATACAGGAGCAACTTGTTCAGAGTTAAGTCAGAGGGAAAAGAATTTGTTACAGATGTGGGAGCTAATGGTCACCAAGGAAAAAAAAAACAAACAAAACAAAACAAACAAAAAACTTTCTGAAACCCTTTCAGACAATTGGAAAAACAAAGGAGAATGCATAAATTTATGCATACTAAATTCTCCAAAATCTATATTAGGACTAGAAGAAGCATTTAAAGAAGGTAAAATGGAATTGAGAGTTAAAAATCAGTTAATTTCAGTTTTGAGTTTATATCTTCAACAGAAAAGCGAACAGGAGGACACCCCCTGAAATAGAAGAAATCCATAATCAAGTATATCTGGGAGTATGGGCATCTGAAGTTCCAGAAATGGCGATAAGAACTGCTGAAAAAAGGTGGACACATGCGTCCTGAGTAAAAGGACCCATAAAAGAATGGAAAAGTTGTGACTGAACCCAGAGACGCCAAGTTGACCCTCAAGAGGACTTGGGATAAGTAACTGAGAGAATTCATATTGACTCCTGTAAATTTGATATGGGAAATGCAGATATAGTTGAAATTATTTTAAGAAACCATAGGATAAGGGCCAGTACCAGTCCATGTCCTATATGCAAACACTGCAATTTGTATATTAGACCTAAGTGTCCCAATTGTTTGAAGCATATTATTACTCGTAGGGGAGACCAGGAACAATTTTTTGAGAAATCAATTACAGTTCTTTTGCATTCGGTGTGAAATTACCACCTCATTGGAACAGTTGTTGTGGGTCAAATACTACTGCCATAGTAGCCGACGGGGAATATACCTTTAAGCTACCAGAGAGGGCAAGACCGGAGGGAATCGGTGCTGCAGCTGAAAAGGTCTGCCGAGGGCTGCAACCCCTGGGGCTGTGACCGCTGAGCACTATGATCCTGACCGGACCTCTTTTGGTGTCGGTTCTGATAGGAACCATATGGGAAAATGCCGTGGCTTCTAAAATCATTCACAACTGTAGTGAATGCATTACCACAACTAGACAAGGGAGAGTAACCTCTCAAATGCTGATCTACCACACCTTTTATGAATGCAAAGGAACAAAGACAGGCAGTTGCATATACAATCAAACTCAGTGAGAACAAATTCAGACGGAAGATTAATTGGAATAAGTTATAATGAAGTTATAACCAATTTGAGTACCTCACTGTCAATAATTTTTGATGCATGTGATATTATAGATGATGATTTAGATACTAATTGTGGAAGTTCAGAGTAGAGGCGGTACTACAGTAGCCAACCAAAATATATTTGCCCAGGTGGATACCAATGTCACATAAATCCTGATGATGTACCTAGTCAAACGGCTAGATATCAGTCATCACACCTCTGTGGAAGAAAAGGATGGTCTTGTGTATGCTGGAATACTGCAGGCTGGAGATATGACTAAATTTAATAGCAGGAATAGCTGTACAACCCGTGCCTGCAAGCCAGTAAATTTAACTGAAAAATTAGAAACAGAAAAAAAGTAACTAAAATTGGACTTAAAATATATGGAACTGAAGAAGACCCAAATGTGATTATTAGTATTAAGATCAAAGAAATATATAAAGAGTCAATACAACATCATGTATTATCATGAAATGGAAACTGGAGTCCAATATGAAATTCCCACAGTTGCTAAAAAAATCTCTTTGTAAATCTTGCTGAAAATATAGCTAAAGCATTGAATGTAACTAACTGCCAAGGAAGGGGGGTATAGGCATTTGTTACTAAATTGAATAATAATCAAATGGTTCGCTGTCTTGGATTTAAAGGACTCTTTCTTTGCTTAATATTGGCCAAAGAAAACCAGAATTTATTGGCTTTTGAATAAGGAAAATCCTGACACAGTAAGGAAAACTCAACTAATTTGGACAGTATTACCTGAAGGGTTTAAAACCAGTCCAACAAGTTTTGAAATCAGTTAACACTGGAACTAGAAACATGGAATCCACCCACTCAGAGGGACTCTGTTACAATATGTGAATGACCTATTAATTGCTACAGGAACAAAGGAAGAATATGTCTCGTTAATGGTGGGATTATTGAATTTTCTGGGGCTGAATGAATATCAGGTATCCAGACAAAAGGCCAAACTAATTCAAACCTGAGTTTCCTACCTAGGATATGAAACAACAGGAGAACATAGAAGTTGGAACTGCTAGAAAGGAAGCCATTTATCAAACACCACTATCATCAACCATCAAGGAGTTCTGTACGTTCCTGGGAATGACTGAATGATGCAGACATGGATACGTGATTATGGTGTTCTGAAACCTGGAACATGCTGAACAAGAGCCCTGGAACTGTCTAAAGACAAAAGGATAAATATTTGGACTGATTCTAAATATGCATTTGTGGTCCATGGACATGGTAACGTCTGAAAAGAATGAAAACTTTTTTTTTAAAAAAAATAAATAAATAAATTTAAGCTGGTGACTCTGATCAGGAAACTGGAAATAATTTGGCCAATATTGGAGCCAAACAAGAAGCTGAACAATCTTAAAATCATTCTTTTAATCCCTGATGACAAACTAACAATTGAGAAATCTAAACCTAGATATTCAAAGGAGGATAGAAAATTGATTGAAGATCTCGAAGGACAGGAAAACAAAGAGGGTTGGGTTCAGATACCTGATGGGCGAATTGTAATTCCTTATAATCAACTCTGGAGGCTAGTTCAAGAGGAACATAATAAAACTCATTGGGGTAGCAACTCTTTGTATAAATATTTGGACAAACAAATTGTAGGAAGGAATCTATACACCACAGTTCAATCAGTGACAAAACAATGTCAGCTCTGTCTTAAGAATAATCCTAAAACTGAAAACAGAAATCAAATTGGGACCATTGGGAGAGGAAATTATCCGGGACAGCAATGGCAAATAGATTTCTCTGAATTACCAAGAAAAGGGGGTTACCAATATTTGTTGGTGTTAACGGATACTTTTTCAGGATGGCCAGAAGCATTCCCTTGTAGAATAAATAATGTAAGACAAGTAATTGGAACATCGTTGTATGATATACCTTGTTTTGGAGCACCAGAGGCAATTTCTTCTGACCGAGGCTTACACTTTAGAGCAAAATAGTTACAAGAAACTAGCAAAAATAGAAGCTGATTGGCAACTACATGTACCATACAGGCCCCAGGTCAGTGGGCAAGTAGAAAAGATGGTTCATCTGATCAGAACATCAGATTGGTAAAATATGTCAGGAAATAAATTAATATTGGTACCAAGCCTTACTGGCTCTATTAAGGCTTTGAACTAAACCTCGGTCGAAAGAAAAGGCTAGACCATGTAAAATTTTATATGGAAGACCATATCAGTCCCAGTTTAAAAGAGAAAGTCTTCTGGAAGTGGGAGAAGGCCATCTCTGAGAGTTTGACCACCTTTACAGCAGTGAAGATAAAGGAACAACCTGCTTGGATACATTATTCAAGAATAAAGAAAGCACCAGAACCAGAGAAGACATGGCGGATTGAACCCTCAGGCTCCTGGTGTATGAAATTGTATCGGTCGTAATTTGAACTTATATGATAACTGGCATACTAGTTTGGGACCAATACTTATACCTGAAATTAATGCAGAATGTTGCTAAAATTGTTAATTGTAGTGGCTGTTGAGTGTGTGCACAGTTGCCTGAATCAGGAGATCAGGGCCGTCCATTAATTGGCATTCCAGTTTCCAACACTATCTCATGGACAAATTTGTGGGTGATATCTAAAATGATATTACAAAGCCGAATGGCTCTAGACATTATTGGCTTCACAAGGAGGGGGTTGTTCCATAATCAGTGAAAGTTGCTGTTCCTGAAACAAATCTGGAGGAAATTTGGAAATAAATTAAAATCTTTCATAAAATGGCCAAGGATGATACCTCCTGGGGGCTTAAAGAAATATGGAAAAAGTTAACTTCATGGTTACTTGATCTCTCCTGTTTAAGGCAACTGGTTGCAGGATATTGTCTTAATATTAATTACTTGTGGTATAACAAAATTTTCTTTCTGGTATTGTAAATGATCTATAATAAGTTATGAAGACTGGAAAAAGAAATGAAACTTAAGTATCAAGTAGAAACAGGACACTTTCAAAAGACTCTAGATGGTAATGGTATTATATAAAATGTTGCAAAAGAATTTGCAAAAGGACAGAAAAAGGGGGGATTGAAACAAAGAGGCACAAAATGTAATCAGTTCTAAAGTAATGATAAGTTTGGCTTTGTAATGAAAAGTAACCGTTTTGCCTGAAGGCAGTTTCAGGTCCTCAGAACCTCAATACAAAAGGTGTGACAAGAACAGAATGGAAAACGACCAAGGGGTGGGTAGCACCTGGGACTAGCTGATGGCCAGGATGGCAGTAGTTAAAACCTATTGATAAGTAAAAGAACAGGATGATTGCTATATCTGTAATGTTAATTAAGCTGGGAACCACCATCATATTTTGTATGAATGCGGGAAACTTTCTGGAAATGATGTAATGTTCTCAGTGACCATATAAGGATGACCTGTAGAGCAATACGGGGACACACGTTAGGAGGAGCTATCCCCCGTGTCTCCCGGCGCCGTAATAAAGAATACCTGCTTGTCAACTTGAAACTCTGTTGGCGAGTTTGTTCATGGAGTTTTCTCCGAATCATGCTACTCAAATACAAAACTAGTACAAACTATCCTTTCTTACTCCTTGAAGGAGTTAGGTAGAGAGGAAAAACAACTCTATTATTTAGGCTTTCTTAATTTTATCTACTGCCATGAAGCTTTCTTCACCTGACTTGTGATTCGGAGAAAACTCCATGAACAAACTGCCAAGAGAGTTTCAAGTTGACAAGCAGGTATTCCTTATTGCGGCGCCAGGAAACACGGGGGATAGCTCCTCCTAACGCGTGTCCCCGTATTGCTCTACAGGTCATCCTTATATGGTCACTGGGAACATTACATCATTTCCAGAAAGTTTCCCGCATTCATACAAAAATGTGATGGTGGTCTTTAAGGGTCGTTTACTTTTCCCAGCTTAATTAACATTACAGACATAGCAATCATCCTGTCCTTGTACTTACCAGCTAGTTTAAGTGCTCCCATTCTGGCCATCAGCTAGTTCCAGATACTCCCCACCCCCAGGTCCTGTTCTTCCATTCTGCTTTTCTCATACCTTTTGTACTAAGGTTCTGAGGACCTGAGACTAAGTCAACTACCTTCAGGCAACACGGTTATTTTCCGTTACAAAGCCATCAAACTTATCATTATTTAGAACTGATTACATTTTGTGCTTTTGTTACTCCGTAACACAAGTATCACCTGGCAGAACCTGGAAAACTTTCCTTTTTATGCTTCAGCTTTATTCTGCCTAAGAACCTTCTCTCACAAATGTATGTGAAACAGAAGTCCAGTTATATTTAACATGTTCCTGGACAAGTCAAACCAGCCAAAAGCTGTAACACAAATTGAAAATATCAAATGTTTCCTAATGATCTATAATGCAAACATACATTTTGCCTGTCTGGTTTTCATGCCAGCATCCTAAAGCCCAAAGACATTAAAGCATGCTTCTATGAACAGAATTACAATAAAATTAGCACTTGGCTGCTGCCAGCATTTCACATTAAATTCTTTATAAATATTAATCTAATACACCAAGCTTGCTAATTAAGTAGTCATCTGTGCATAGCAAGTGGTACTTCATGGTACTGTGATGGTTGTTTAGCTCCACCCAGTAGTTACACGTACAAGGAGCTTA